>NC_133878.1:1780606-1785321 GCF_044706935.1 Curcuma longa | reverse complement strand
TAGGGTTGCTAGGTGGCGTTGCCTCCTTTCCTCTCTTCCAAGCCGCCGACCACCAAAGAGGGATCTAGGGTTGCTAAGGCGCCGCCTCCTCCATGGTTCTGAGCCGCCGACCACACAAGAGGGGGATAGAATTAGGTTAGGTTTAGGGGGTGGATATAAGGCTTTATATAGAGGCTACAACAGAGACCTAGAGAAGGAATTGGTTTAGGCCTCCTGATGGGCTTGAGCTTCCCATGTTCAACCCGAACACCCAAACTCAAGCCCATCAATAATAACTCATTCCACTAAAAGGTTATTATTGAACTACCGCACCAATCCCATATTATTATATGGACTCCTTATTATGAGTGCGTTAATCTCCCTGTGTTTAAGATATTGTATGTCCGTTAATTAAATGAGTTACTGACAACTCAATTAATTAATTTCTATTTCGAATAGTACCACTCAACTTTATTATCATGTCGGACTAAATCCACCTGCAGGGTTTACATGATAACCTTTATGAGCTCCTCAAGGGACATCATCAGCCTAAATAATTAGGACATAGATTCCTTCTATAATCAACAACACATCATATAAACATCACTATCTCCCAACTCATCGGGTCTATTGATTTAATGAATAGATATCTTACCCATCGACAAGTTAAAGAAATAAATACTAAGTATATGTGCTTGTTATTATATTGAGATTAAGAGAACGCACATCCATAATAACAGAGGTCTTATTTTTTTATATAGTCAGTATAAATCGAACAACCTCAAACGGTCTTGCTCAATACACACATAGTGTACTAGTATAATTTTATAGTCAAGATAAACTAATACCAATTACACTACAACCATTCTAATGGTTTGTCCCAATCCATCTTGGTTGTGAGCTACTTATTTATAATTTATAAGGAATTGATAACATGATCTTCTGTGTGGCACTACACACCATGTTATCTACAATATAAATTAAGTGAACAACTATATTAACATATATAAAGAATATAAAATTTAAACATTTAACCAAAGTGATTCTTATTTCAAAATAGATGTTCATACAAAAGCTAGGTTTATAGTATACCTCCTAACAGACATCTCTAGCTTGATATACTATATATGGGAGGCATGAAATCGAAGGCGTTACCAAGGTATTATCCCGGATTTTGATTAGATTTTTCGCAAGGTGCAAGTTCATGTGTATCAGTTTGTAGATCTCAAGTCACGGTAACATTCAAACTGCCGGTGGCTCTGTTCCTGAGAGGAGATTGGTTTTGTGGTCTATGGTGCTTTGTATGACCCGTAGATGAGCATGCAAGTGTTGTGATGTGGGGTTATGGTGTCTTGGTGTTGGTGGTGTCATGAGTTTGATGTACTTTCTTGTGTGATGGGTTATATGTATGTGCTCAATGGCTAGTGCTGTCTGGGCTATGACGCTGATCTTTTGATTGTGCATTTGAGGGGTCGGGTCTAACCTCTCTTATTTTATCTATACATGAATAATTTTTCAAAAAAAAAAATCACTCGAATACTTCATTTACTATTATAGCAATTATAAATTATATATGTTACAACGTAGTAGTTATGAATTATTTTTTTATATAATTTCGATA
Organism: Curcuma longa; assembly: GCF_044706935.1. Lineage (NCBI taxonomy): Eukaryota > Viridiplantae > Streptophyta > Magnoliopsida > Zingiberales > Zingiberaceae > Curcuma > Curcuma longa. The sequence continues at coordinate 1,783,721 of NC_133878.1, read as the reverse complement.
TCTGGACATTGGACTCAATTTGTTCGGGAAGTGGACGATTTTTCTCTTAGTTCGCTTACTAAGTAAATCTAAAAGTATAAGTGGTTTCTCGTCCAATAATCAACATCCTAGATTTTTCATCCGACTAGAGAAAAAATATCTAATAGTACATTGTAGTTGAGATTTGAACTTGTTAGGACCAGTGTTAGCTAAAGAGGGGTGAATAACTTTGATCGCTTTGATTCGATTTTGTGTGTTCATCTACAATTCGTTAGTATACAACGAAAACAAAAGAGTACAAAAGAAAAGAAAACACATAAAGACAAATCAATTTTACTTGGTTCCCCGCCTAAGGTTTAGTCCTAGCGAACTATCACCACTAACCTTCTTCTTCTTGGTTACCTTCTAGAGGCGAAGAAGCCTCTTACAACTTGTTTCTTGCAACAAAGACAAGCAATACAACCAAATATAAAAATACAAATGAAATCAAAGTAAAACAAACTTTACAAGTGAAAATTTTACTTTGAATGCTTCTTTATCGCTTTGGATTGCCACTTGATAGTAGAAAATACAATATACTTCGTCTCCAAACCCTCAAGAATCGGCACCTTTAATCTTTCTCAAAATCCATCAATCAATTGATTCACTGTAGATTCAAACGTTACTTTGATCTGTCAATTCAACGGCTCCATTCACCTCAACATCAGTCGACTGCCTTTTACTGTTGCTTAATCAATTGAATCTCACAGTTGAGTTCTGAATATTATATTCGCTTGAGCAGTGACATTAGTCGATTGAGTAACCGTGGTTGACTACCTTAGCCTAAGTGGGTGGTGGCCAATTGCTCAAGCCCGAGTGGGTTGTGGTCGGCTGCTTGAGCTCGAGTGGGTTGCGGTCATGGCCAACTGCAAAGATCGAGCCTGAGTGGTTTGCAGTCATGGCCCTGCGCCCGCATCCGAACATCCTAAGCAACTCTGAGTCTTGAGCCCGAATGAGTCCTGGTCAATTGTTGGGTCTCGAGCCCGAATGGGTCCCAACCGATTGTCAGGTCCCGACTCTGAGTACTAACGCCAACTCGAGCCCCAAGCCCGAGTGGGGTTCCTAACTACTCAACCAAACGTCGACTCTAAGTCCTGAACCCAAGTTGGTTTTCGAGTTCCAACTCGATCGAACACTGTCTAGAGTCCCAAGCCCAAGTGTGGTTCCCAAGTGCCTACTCGACCAAACGTTGATTATGAGTCCCGAGATCGAGTGGGTTATCAAGCGTCGACTCCCGCATACACCTGAGCATTAACAGCTGAAGTCCAAGTGCTCGAGCACCAATAGCTCAACGGCCGACTAGCAACTCCTTCTATCTGGTCACCCAATCATCTGATTCGGTCAACCAAGCACCCCCGAGTTTGGTGGGTTCCTGTGTGTCGACTTTTGCATGCCCACATCCCGAACTTGATTAGCCCGAGTCCGAGTGGGTTGCTAGAAACGTGTTCGAGCACCTTGAGTTCAGTGAGTTCTCGTGCCAACTCTGCACACGCTCGAGCACCCCTTATAGCAGTCAATTATTCATTCCTAACAATTGATTGTTATCCCTGTTTCAGATTTTCTAAAGCTAAAAACTAGTCTTGTCAAGTATTTAGTTGACTTGAACCTACAGGATTTCTTTTATTTAGCATCTGATCCATATTAACTTATTGGAACTTTTCATTGCTCAACATCTGATCAACCTTTAACTTGTTGGGACTTCACATGCCTAACATTCAGTCCTTGATCTACTAGGACTTCATCCATACCAAACATCCGATCTTTCTTGATCTATTTGTTAGGACCTTGTGAACTAGAAGGGGGGTTTGAATAGCTCAAATCGCTTCATTTATCAGATTGGGCAATAAAAACTTGAAGCGAAGATACACCACATCACACACAAGTTAACATATTAATTTTATTTAGTATCCGCTTCCTTGAGGAGACTAATTTAAGGGTCCGCTCCTATCTCTCCATTTTCACTAAATTTTCTCCTTGGTCAAATCTAGAAGGCGGAAAAACCTTCTTACAACAAGATTACAAAAGTAATAGCAGAAAACATAAAGAAGAAGAGGACTTTTTGTTGGTGCAATCAACCTCAGGTCAAGGTTGACTAAGTTGACCAAGCTCGGTTTGACTCGAGTTGAATTTTGATGTTTGATCAATATATTGGTTAGATGTTAAGTAGGTCCAGGTTGATCGAATACTTGATAGTGAAAGTCTAAGTGGGTCATGGAGGATCAGACACTTAGCACAAGATGGGAAGTCCAAGTGGGTCAAGGTTGATCGGACACTTAGTGATCGAGAATCTAATAGAAAAGTTGGCAAGAGGAAAGTTCAAGTGGATCAAGATTGATCGAACACTTGGTGATTTGAAGTCCTGGCAGGTAAAAGTTGATCGGATGCTAGGCAACAGCGAAGTCCTAGTAGGTTAAGGTAAACCATATGCTAGGCAAGGAGGAAGTCCTGACAAGTTAAGGTTGACTAGATATCAGGCAACGATGAAGTCCTAACAAGTCAAGGTTGACCATATGCTAGACAATGGGACGTCTTGAAGTCAAATCAATTTGACTGATTATATGTATTTGTAACGTTCCTCTCTTTCTTATACTAATAGGGGATGTTACGTATTTAAACTTTCCTTAACTTTTACTCATTAAATAAAATAACTCAAATAAACTTTTCTTTTTCTATTTAGAATGCGGAAGCAAAAGAAATAAATATAAATTCTTGGACATAAAATAAACATTTATATAATTCTTGATCTTATTCCGCGGTTCCGCCGACACCACACATCAAACACTTCTCCAGCTGCCTCCTCTTTCCTATAACTTTTCCTTTCATTTATCTGCAATATGAGGAATGCAAACTATAAGTAATGCTTAGTAAGTACATCATCTAACTCACAAAAACCATAGAAAACTTCGTAATAACTGATTTATGCAACATGAAGGTTCATATCTAAACATGTGAGGGGATTTTCAAAACATACTATTTCATAATAATTAAACATATTAAACATCCATCATTTGGGCCCTGACAAAGTACCAATGCGCGCATCCCTAACCGGTCCGGGGTAGCTAGCCACCGAAGCCGATTAGAGCGTACTAGGCACCTC
>NC_133878.1:1686018-1780506 GCF_044706935.1 Curcuma longa | reverse complement strand
TGATTTGGTATCAAGTACTGGATTTAATTAACTATTATATGAACATGCTATCATGTAGTGGATTGAAATGGTTGTATTTTGTATGAACATGTTACATGTTATATGATTTGATATTTTTGTATTTGTGGTGGAATGAATATTGTATTGAATGAATATGGTGGAATGAATGTGGTTGTTTATTATGTTTGTATAAATAGGTTGAATGTAAAATTTGAATCGATCCGATCGGATCGTTATATATCTACGGGATAACTTATAAATGAATAGGGTAGGTACTTATAAATGAATAGGGTAGGGAAGAAAAAATTCAGATTTTGCAATGAATTTTACGATGAATCTAGATTTTGCGACGAATTCATTTTTGTCACAAATTTATCGTAACTTATTGTTTATTGATATTTTGTAATGAAAATTTATTTTCGTCGTAAAATTTATCGTCGATTGACAATGAAACTCAATTTTGTTGCTGATTGATGACGAATAAATTTCCTCGCCGATAAAATTGAGTTTCGTCACCGATCAACGAATTTTGCAACGAAAAATATTTTTCGTTGCGAAATTTTGCGATGAATCGTGATTCACTTGACTATACTTCTTATGTCAAGTATCTAATCCTTCACGATTCACTTAGACTTCTCCACTATCAGTGTCTAGTCAACTTTAATCCATTTAACTTTTCACTCAATCAACTAACCTGTTGATCTATTATTAAGTATTCGATCAATCTCAATATACTTGATTTCTCACTCAACCAACTAACATATTAATTAAACATCAAAATCTCAACTCAAACATGATCCACCTTAATCAAAAATCAATTGCACTAATAAAATTATGGATACTTGAGTATCCTCCTGAGCTCCTTGCCATTGCATTGTGCTCGTGGGGCAGCTACATATTATACTTGTTATAATAACATTTAAACGATTTTAATTAAATTAGAATAATTTTGATTAAGCTTGAAGCTTGAACCATTTTAATCAAAATTGTTCAAAAAAAAAAATTTACGTGATAGTGCTCTATGCATAGTAATTGTATCCAAGTTTGAGTAATTTTTTCAATATTATAACAATAACACTATAATAAGAATATTCTTAAAATAAATTATAGAATAAAGTGTTATTTTAAATAAAAAGTATTTTTTAACCATACTAATAAAAAGAGATCTCTTTTAATTTTTGCACAACTAAAATAGAGAAATCGAAAACAAAGTGACAAGAGAATGTAACCATCTGAATTCCTCATATTACTTTCAACCAATTTATTTAGATCATGACAAGGATCGTCCAGTTTAATCTTGTTAATTGATGACCGATTGCCCATCCCAATCGTCTTCCATCTTTTATTTTTTTTCACTATCAGATGCAATATTTTTTATAATTTTTTTTGTTCAAATTCCATTAATATTCGAAACTATCCAGCCATCTCAATCAGTTTTGAGGTCGTAAGTTGAAAAAATATTTAAAATTTTATTATTTTTAAAAAAATATTAACTTTTAAATAAATAAAATATATATATGTATAATTTCGTTTTCTATTTTTGAGATGTAAAGTTATTAATTAATTTTTTATATTTAAATTTTAATAATAATATTGTTTTATTGATAAAATTATTAAATTATTTAATCTTTTTCAAGTCTACATAAATTAGATTTTAATAATTTAAATTTTTTAAAAAATCATTGAAGTTATACTGAGAAATATTATCAGCCTACGCGTTGGTTAATTATTTTTATAAAATTTAGTATTTTAAACATTGTTTTTAATTCTGAATTTATGTTTTCTTTTAGTGCTTTTAATTCTAAAAATAAATATAATCATCAATAATTAATATTAAAAAATCAGTTGAACTCGCGCGCCTCATTAATTTTATTCCATCGATTATTTTGTTTCTTTTAATTACACATGTTAAAATTGAATAAATTTTTCTATTTTTAAATACATTATTTTGCCTATTTTGAATCATATTTTCTAATTGATATATTTATATTCAAATAATAGAAAAATAAATATAGTCCCTAATATTTTATCAAAAATAAAATATTTAAAATTAAAGAAATAATACAACCTGATTATACATTGTATTTTCAATTTGATGATATTTAAAGTTTGATACTATTACCGCACAAATATAATAAAATAACAAATAAATACTAATATTTATTTAAATTAATTAGAATGAACATCTATAAAAATGAATATTATAAAAATAATTGATCCAAATTTAAAAATTAGGTAAGAGATTGTTCTAAGATATTAAAGAATAATAAATATCTAAAATCTTATTCGACGCTTCAATAACAAATATTAACCAAAATAATAATAATTGTTTTAAAAATTAAATAGTTTATAATTTGTTGTAGATATTGAAATGATATTAAGAGGCAAAGTGATCTTATTTTACTTAAATTGATAGGGCACGAAAAAAGGGTTGATTGTTACTTTGAGTCAAATGAATGAGGAACTTCTATTTTTATTTTACTTAAATTGTTTCTATTGAAAAATATAAAAGAAGAGCTAGGAATAAAATGACTATCATCCTTACAAGTAATTGAATTATCGACGAGAAAGGAGAAGAACATACGATCATTGACGAGAGAGAAAAAGGGCGCAAGATCACTGATGATAAAGAAAAAAAAACTGATGAACTTTTATAATGGTTGAAAGGAAAAGGAAAGGGACGGAGGAGCCACGCCAAGCTTGCTTTTTATCTGTCTCTATCATTAACATTATCAAAATATATATATATATTAGAATATAACAGATAGTTACTTCCTATAAAGTATAAACTAATATAAAATTTATTTATTAAAAAGAATTAGTCATAACTACTAAAAATTGAAATAAGAGATTTTTCCATAAATAAAAATATCTATATAATAAATATATTTTAAAAAAAACTTAATGCAATTATAGTTGGAGCACATTCAAACAAAGAAATGGTCAGTCAACCAAAACAGAAAGCGAAACAAGGAAATGGTCAACTGAAATTTAAGCCTCCTATTGACAAGTTTGATTAAACTGAAGTTGACTCCCTAGTCATTCTAACCCATCAATTTAAGCTAATCAAGATTGATTTGATTGAAAAATTCAAATTTAACTTAATTATATATATTTAAATTATTTTTTTTTCCATTCCACCGATCAGACAGCTACCAACTTCTCTACAATGAATCAACAAGTAGCCTAGAGCTCCATCTTCTAATAAAGAAGAAACCAAAATTTTCAAAGTCCACCGAAAATCACTTTACCGTGTGGCATGCTTCAGTGGAATTCTCCTACTGGATTCCAATCCTTCCTCAGATGTGATCCTTTCCCAAATATCCAGCGGTGACTTGATCCTTTGATGGTGACCGGATCTCAAAATCATAATAATAATAATAATAATAATAATATTAGATATCCATAAAAATTATATGCCATTCAATTTAAATTTTAATATAATAAAATAATTTAGATATTTTAACTTTATCGAATTTATGATTGATTGGAAAATATTTATTCTGTTTAAAATTTAAATCTATTATTCCTTATCACTTTATATATGTCATTTGTTACGTCAGCGATCTGATCCGGTAGGTTTGTTGCGCGATCTCCGGTGATAGGGGCGAAGGAAGAATAAATTAGCAGTTATAACTAAAAAACAATAATGATATAACTAAATTAATTAGCAATACATGATTAACAAAAATTTATCAGCATGATAAAATTATTAGTATTTTATAGAGTGCAAGTTAAATTTATTATTCTTTAAAGTACCTCTAATTTAAAAAAGAAAGACATGATCACATTTCAAATTGGGCATCAATTATTGGCTCGATTACCTCTTAATCCTCTCATAATTCATCACATCCCTCAAGTCAAATTGGACCGCACGAACCGAACCGAACCGCACCGAACAGCTGAATAACTTTGCGTGTCGAAGCCGCATTGAACGGGTCGAAGCGGAGTTATCGTTCTCCGAAGCAATTCGCCGTGTACCCAGTTCCTCCCCAGTCTTGACTCCCGTCGTCCTCCCTCTCCGAGTCCAAGTTACGATGAGCTTCTCCACCGCCAACAAAACCACCGACTCGCCGTCGATCCCATGCCGCCGCCGCCGCCGAACCCCGCCTTGTTCCTCCTCCGCCATCGCCTCCCCCTTCTCCACCCTCGCCGTCTCGCAACCCGCCCCGAATATCACCCTCGTCTGCGCTCTGGTCCCTTCCGACTTCAACCTCCGCTACGATCTCAACTGCACCAGCGCCTCCACGGGTCACCAGGTTCGATACCTCGCCGGGGCCACACCCTCAGCCGTCGCCGCCGGAAATGGGTTCCTCTGCGGCCTTACCCTACCGTACGACAACTCCAACGCCACTATGCGCTGGTGGGTCTTTCCTGACCATGGAAACGACACCTACGAGAAGAGGATCTACCGGACACACACGTCTGCGGCCTGAAGGGAGGCTGGCCGCAATGTTGGAGATGGAAGGAGATTAGATTCCGGTATCGAGTTCTCCGACATCGCTGTGGGGCCCGAATCCGGCGGGAGGGTGCTACGGGAGCGACATGGAGGTCACATAACGTGCCGGATGGAAACTTCAGCCTGCTCGCTGCTGGGACCTGGCACGCCTGCGCGAAGTCATATGCCGGCCGGCTGACTTGCTGGGGCAGCGGAAAACCAGTGCGGGATTCGGATCAACCCGACATCGTGTCCATCGCACTGGGGGAGAACAAGACCTGCGTGCTGCGTTCCAATGGAACTGTTCTGTGCTGGGGGGAGGGATCACGTCCGCCGGAAAGCCTCGCTGGGGAGCAGTTTTTGAGGATCCAGGCGAGGGGCGACGCCATCTGCGGCATTTTGTCAGTCAATTTCTCGGTGGTTTGTTGGGGGAACAAGCTGTTCCTGCAGAGGCACACGGTCTATAAAAGCGTCTTACCGGGGGCGTGTTCTCCAGCCTCGAGCTGCGTCGGCTGCGTGGTGCTACCAGGCTCCGGTAACATGTGTCCATCAGGCGAGGTCATCTGCCAATCGTGCCAATCCCAGCTCGATTCCAATTCGACGACCAGTCTGCCGCCGCCTCAGCAAAGTGGTAGTGGTCGCAAGAGGATTTTTTGTGGTTCTTGGATCTGTGGGATTCAGCTCTCTTCATTCCATAACTATTTGTTCTTCTCTAATGCTCGAAAGGTATTCACAACTATTCTTGTGATTGTTTTTTCTTTTGAAGTTGCAATAACTTTAGAAGTGTTACCATAGTAGGACCAAGACATGATTTTGCTATGCAGTTCTTCAAGGTCTGGTATAGTTGTCAAGGTGCTAAATGGTTAGGTGAGTGATGATGACACGGTTGGCAAAATGGCTCAATCCCAATATAGAAGAATTCAGCACATTGCTTTAATAATGCAGAAGAGATGGCAGCACACGCCACAAATGACATGGAAGTGATCATCAAGAATTGAAAGTTTCAGAGATGTTTTAACATATGTATACCAGTTTACTACAATAGTAGCATTGATTAACAAGTGTAGTTTCAAAACCTTGGTTAGATGCTGATAGAGTAAGTCAAACTAGGCCCCCTAAGGATCATTGCCACTAGATCTTGTAGTTAGAATGTCAATGTTATTCTCATATTAGGTCAACTGGATCTTCATTGTTACTTGCTATAGGGGTAATATCACCCTTCGTACCAAATGTGGATCCAGTCGCAGATGTGTGATGTGGTTCTTCCTTTGGATCACCCTGTTGGCCATGAATGTGAAGTGTATTCTACTTTCTAGCTGCCTCACCATCTATAATTCAAACAAAGTTGTGTGCCCCAACCTTCTATTTTTCAGTGGATTTGCCCATGATTCACAGGAGCACTTGAGTTGAAGCTGTTTTGAGGACAATATGGTTTATTTTGCAAAAGCTGATAGAGTCACACTTGACCTTCAACATAGGAACTGGAAAACAAAATATCAAGGACTAGTGTCCTAACATGGTAGTAATCAAACCAATAGGTTACAACCTGAACCTAGATCTAACAGATGGTTGCATTCTTGAGGCAGTTGCTGATGTCGGTAACGAAACAATTCAGTTACTGAAGGATCAAATGTTTCTGCTGTCGTTGCTCAATCTTGGCTTGGGTCTTGTACTTGCACACTGGGTAGTATGCTCTCAATGACCAGAGTGCAGCTGTCCTCACAACCCTAGAGTTGCATTGAGGAATGGTAACTGGATGTTGTTACTTGTTAAGATGATGAAGATCATTCAAAGAACAAGCTTGCAAATTGTAAAGCGGATTGCTTGACTTTCGAGGTAATGCATTGGAAATGTGTATTCATGGAGCAAGGAAGCTAATTCAGGCGACTTCTTAGCTAACCAACTCTTCATACTAGGCAAATTTTAAGACAAGAGGTTGATTGCTGTGCTTATATTCTTTTCATCATTGTCGACATGATCTTACATCAATGCAGTTTCCTTACATCCAGAGTGACCATAAAACAATCTTAGCTATGTCAATGAGGCAAAATGATTCCGGGAATCAAGTAAAGACATTCCCGGAACTTCTTTTCCAGAGGGAAGCATAAACCTATAGAAGATTGTTGCAACACAAATGTCATACAAGGAAGTTCTTTTAATTGTCTGTTTCTGAGATGGCAATTTTGACTCTCGAATATCGGGATTAAAAGTCTGGTAGAATTGCTCATAGTATCTATCACATATTACACAAAATCACCAAAGAACACTTGTTAGTATCTATATGTGCACAAAATCACCAAAGAACAATTAGGATGGCAAGTCACTTAGCATTACACATTCCAAACCACTTAATTAGTTCATCTAGTCTGAATTCTCCTTCATCAATACTTCCATGTGCTCATTTGATATCCTCTTTTCTTCAGAACGAATCAAGTTTTGAGTTACTACTGTCTGTTCAATTTTGAGTGGAGTTATGAATGATGGAAGGATGATTTATCATTTTAAATACATCTCATCTTTTATTGTTCTTCTGAGGAAACCTTTTGCTCCTGATCGATTGGACTTATCTGTTCGACAAACTCAGGTTTTAAGAATTTTAATTTATATTAATTTTCTAGACTATTGTGTATTTTTATATGTTGTAATAAATTTGTGATGAACTTTTAAAATTAACTTAGTAATCTTGTTCTGTAGAATATGCATATTTAAAATTAATTTTTAAATATGTATAAATTATATTTTAAATTTAAGTAGTAGATCGTCTACTCTCAAAATTAATAAGAGGTTAGACATTTAAATTATAAAAACACAATAAATTTGCTCAATCATGCAAATATTAATAAGATCATGAGCTAAAAAATTGGTTATGACGCATAGTTGAGTTGGTTACGATGCAGCAGAGTTGCAGAAGAGGACAAGGGTTCGAATTTTGACGAAGCCAGGCAATACCCTCCTGCGTCGTGATCATAGTTTCTCGATTTACTTTCTCACAGATGATCGTGAGACCGTCAAGATAGTGAATTCCACCTTTTACAAAAGAAAAGCTCAATTGAAGATGACGATAAGGCCCAGATGGATTTTAAGAGCTAAAAAAAATTCCTTTTATTGGAATTATTAAAAGGACATTCTTTTTCATTAATCATAAAAAATAATGCTTGATTTTATTTTTATTATTTAAATTATTCATCTTTACTCCATCCATTTAAATATATAAAAACTAAATCATTTGTACATATGTTTTATTCTATGTATCTATTATTATGTACTATTGATCAATATCTCATTATAATGCATAACTGTTACAATATGCGATTGATCCTCATAATAGGTTATTGTAATTTCTTGATTTACTTCTTTACATATGGTTGTGGAATAGGTTATTGTAATTTCTTGATTTACTTCTTTACATATGGTTGTGGAATAGGTTATTGTAATTTCTTGATTTACTTCTTTACATATGGTTGTGGAATCGATCGTGAACTGTTGTGGTGATGGATTTTTTTTTTACTGAAGAGTTGAACCATATATTTTAATAACTATAAATTGCTACAATATATTATTAATAGATATTGATTTGAGTTGAATAACATCTCATCTATGTATATATTTTAATAATTATAAATCATAGTTGGTATAATATTTACATTTGTTATAATATTCAAACTGATTGAGATAATAAGGGATAATTTGGGATGGAGTATTATTTGGATGATTAATTAACAAAAGTATCTTTCTATTTCAATAAATAATAATAATACTTTTTAATTTTTGCCCTTGATCTTATTGTCAATAAGAGAATATCACTAAAAAGGATGGAGAAATAATAAGATCATGAGCAATCAATTGGTAGAGGTGGACCAATGACTCTGGCAATAGAAATAAGTTTTGCAGCAACAACCGAAGGAAAAAAAAAATGAATCTCAAATGAAGAATAGGGATGGCAACGGGTTCGGGGGTTCGCGGGGAAGCCTTCTCCATCCCCATCCCCGAAACCCAAACCCATATACCATCCCCGTCCCCATCCCCGTCGGGTATCATAATTTAAATACCATCCCCATCCCCGTCGGGTTTCGGGTATCTAGCGGGTTTCGGGGATCCCCGCGGGTTTCGGAGATCCCCGCGGGTTTCGGGGTTGATTTTCCCCGCGGATATTTTCATGGGTATTCCCATACCCATACCCATCCCTATCCCTGTCTTATTTTTTTTAAATATTAATTTAAATATATATATTATAAAATTCTTACAAAATAACATTATAAAACCAAATATTAAACTCTAAAACAAAACATTATCTCTAAAACAACATTCAACTAATGCATAATCGATACAATAAGTTTGAAGTTCTTCCATTCTTCAATTTTTCAAAATTTTGACACCACTTATCCTACAAAAGAAAAAAAATAAAAAGAGTTAACTATAAGATGGGTCGGGTTCGGGGATGGGGACGGGGAATATTTGGAATACCATCCCCGACCCATCCCCATTTTCCGAGATTCGGGGATTCCCCATCTCCATCCCCGCTTTCTCAGATTCAGGGATTCCCCGATCAAAATGGGTTCGGGAAACGGATTCTCCATCGGGTCCGGATCTAATTGCCATCCCTAATGAAGAATCAACTTTCTTACATCCTAAAATGTCTCTGCATGTTCTTTTTTATAATCTAAATATCCGGTCAGGAGCTCAATTAATGCTGAAGGTGGGCGGTACCTGATAAATTCGAAAGTGTAGGGAGCTTCTGGTTCACAGTGAATATTTCAGATTTTCAAATTTCAGTCTCTGCATCTTTATTGGTAATAGGGATGAGCAAGCATTCGAATTTAAAAATTCAATTTAGTTATTTAAGAATTTTAGTTTTTTTTAAAAAAAATTAGTTAATTCATTATTTTGGTTCGGTTTCGATTTTAAAATTTTTTATTCGATTAAATCGAATAAATGATATTAAATAAAATTAAAAAATAATTTCTAAATTTCTAAATAAATAAATTTATAAATCCTTAACTGATAAATTTTTTTATAATATTTAAAAATTTTGGTTATTTCGGTTAATTCGATCAAAAATCGAATTAATCAATATTTTATCGGTTCAATTTGTTCGATTTTTATTTAAAAATTCGATCGGTTCGGTTAGTTCAAAAAAAAAATTGATTCGGTTCAATTTTGGTTAATTCGATTCGATTCAGTTCGATTCAGTTTTAACTGAAAATTCAGTCCTACTTATATTGGATGAAGACTCGATGTAAGCTATTGTTTTACAGTTAAGAATAAACATGTCTTTCCATGCTTGGTTGCTCAATGAAGACTAAAGGCTAGATACTCTCTTATCGAGTGAAGTTTTAGCATACGTATTACCGTGGCAAAGAGGATTAGGGGTCACATGGCAAAATTAGGACCTGATCAACACGGAGCTATATCGGTCTAACTCAAAACTGAGCTTGGGTCAAGTCAGCCTTCTTCATGATCGAGCTCAGGTCAAACTAGTTGACTCGTTGCCGAGCTCGATTAAGACCAAGGTCGGATGAGGCCAATATACTAAAATTTGAAGTCATGTAACCATAATCCGACCTGAGTTGAGCTTGACGAGAGACTTGACTAGATGGGTAGACGGAGGGGGGAATGTGGCGCAAACACGTTCTCGGTTCGTGGACAAACATGTAGGACGTGGTGTAGACACGTTCTCAGTATGTGGACATGATCCTGGGACATTGGGTAATGCGCGAGAAATATGCACAATGTCTAGTGAAGTGTTTCCCCACTCTCCTAAGATGGTATAAAAGAGCACTCCCTCACGCAAGTGTAGGTAACACACAACATTTTCTTCTACTTGTCTACTTCCGTTGTCTTCTTTTCTTTTTTGTTGAGGTCTAACTTTGAACGTCGGAGGGATTCTTTCAAGGTTCATCTTGACCTCCCTTCTAACTCTTTTTCAATGTTCTCAGTTTTCCTAATGCGTTTGTTGTTGTCAAAAACTTCCATTGGAGCTAAACGTCTTCTCACCAGGTGATCCAGAGTTCCTATGTTGCTCGACCCGACAAAGGCTAACTCGAGAGCTACCGACTTGACAATTGTCGATCTGATAACTACCGACTTGAGAGTTGCTTACCCGACAATTGTTGGTCCAATAGTTGCTAATCTGACAAGAATCACCCCCTCGAGGAGCCGATGTAACTTACATCCGACTTACCAGAAGAACTCAACTTCGACACATCTGAGAGCCCACCCAACCCCTAATCTCAACTGGATCACATACCATTGCCTAATGGAAACATAAAATCTTGATGCAAGGCACCTTCCTATCTAAGAAAATTTCAACTTGCCCATTATTCAATGAATTTCAACATAAGATACTTCGTCGTCAAAGGATGCCTTAGCGTGCTCATCCTTGCTACTCTTCTGTCATGAAGATTCACCACAAGCTACTCTTCTATCATGAACACAATCCCAAAGGCTCTCGTAGGTGTAGTCGAGTTGGTACTTGAATACCACTTGCCACCAATGAAGCATGGTCGCTCGACTAAGGCTGAATAAGCCTCTGAATTACCCTCTTTCAAGTGTGTAGAGCTGCCTTGAAGAGACCGCTAAGGTGAATGGTAGAGGCGCGGGTGAGTAATTGATTAAAATCGAACTGAATTAATCAAAATCGAATCAAAATCGAATCGAATTTTTTTGAACTAACTGAACTGATCAAATTTTTAAATAAAAATTGAATAAACTGAACCGATAAAATACCGATTAATTCAATTTTCGATTGAATTAACTGAAATAATCAAAATTTTTAAATATTTTGGCATATTTATCAATTAGTTAAGAATTTATAAATTTACTTATTTACAAATTTATAAATTATTTTTTAATTTTTTTTAATTCAGTTTATTTGATTTAATCGAATAAGAAATTTTAAAATCAAAACTAAATCGAATTAACTAAATTAATCGATTTTTTTTAAAAATAATTAAAATTTTTAATTTAGTTGGTTTGATCAGTTTATTTAGTTTAATCAAATTTTTGTGACGATGTCATCTTTTGCCACACCAATAAACACAATCCAAAGGAATTCTTAAACGTGCTTAATGAGAAGAAAATTTACAAAAGCCATCAATGAGAGAAAAACAAATGCTCAAGAAGCTTATTATTAGTCAAGGATAAGTTTTTTTTGACAGATGGAATAACATAATTCAAAAAGGAATAAATTACCTTTCAAACTAGATCCTTCATTTTTCTCTAGTAGTTGTATCCTGAACTTTCTATAGAATAAATTATTTAATTATTTTTTTTAGAACAAAGAGACAACATGGACTCTATACCAAAACTCTGCCAACATACAATGATCTTCAGTGAAAGAAAAACAAAAACAAAAACAAAATTGATATCCTCATGTTTTTTTTTGAAACGTTGATGTGTTAGGTAGGTACATTTGCTTGGGTACAGGGGGTAACTCTTTGAACAAGAAAAGAAAAAAAAAAGGAAAAAAAAAAGAAAAGAAACAAAGGCATAGATAAGTTGCTAAGCCCTGGGAGAGTTAGTCCCAACTCAACACAAGCTAAAAAGCCCACATGTCTGCCCTCACCCAACTCTTAGGCAGCTCCAGCCGAGTAGAACCACAAAGAATCTATTGTTTGTGAAAAGAAAAGATCGTCATTCCTCCATTTCATCTACCTCTTCTTTTCCACCCTGAACAAGAAAAGAGATGAAGGATTACATCTAAATTTTAGTTCAAACTACTTTGTGGATGGTAATCACACAAGCTAATACTGCAATATAATTGAATAATCTGCTTCCTCGACACATTTGTGAATGAAAACTTACTGTTTGTTAGCGGATAAGAGAACACAAGTTCATTCCAAGCGTCAGGGACTCCGGGAAGGCACCAGTGGCTGCAATCAAGAATCGATGAAGGGTGGCTCCAAGTGCCGATATGGGCATCACTCCTGAAGGCACCCATCAATGTTACATTGAGGACGGTAACAGGAACTGTCATGTTTCCAACTACCATAGCTATTATATCAGCAAACTCACTCCTGTCATCAGCTTTAGCCACTGAAAGAGGTTGCTCTGTCACCTCGCAGGCTGTCTGATTTAAACCACTGAGACACAAGGAGAACGTATCGGTAAGATTAAGTAGGAAGATGGAATCAATAAAAATTAACTGCATTTGACAGATTGGATGTTGATTAGATAATGGATTCAATAAAACACTCTAATATTTGCTGAATGTTTTTTTTCTCAGAACATTAGCCAATTTAAATTACATGTAAAAACCCATATACTATAGACTCAATAATATGCTCCTTTGAGGTACCTTGCAAAGATGTACACCACCAATAGTGTACACATGAAACAATATTTTAAGAAACACCATCTAGGGCAACTCAGCTTTTAAATAACTTTAGTATTAAAATTTTTGTTTCAAATTAGTGCATATAAGAGATTGCAACAGAATTATGATGGTAAAATAAAACTAAGACGTCCAATACAAAAAAATTAAAGGCATCCAGAAGTATTTTGGTTGTCAAGTTTTAACTAGATGACAGATGAGTTTATCCATGAGCTCAGTGACTAAAAGGAAAACTAATTTAAAAAATAACTACACTCATCATATAGGATAGCCATATTTACTGCCACTAAGAGGTCAGAAATTTAAGAAATAATAAAGTAGAAATGAATCGTCATAGGACTAGAAGTTCAGTCTGAATAGAGTAGTCTATCTAAAAAAATTTTAGTGAACAAAAAGTTCAGCCTCAATCAACTCTCTTAGAAGGGAAACTACTGTTTCAAACACAAATTGTTGAAGGAATTCATGATAGAAAAAAAAATCAAATTGAGCTAACAACCGCAACCCCAAGTGATATATGTTGCTTTTTATTTTAGCGGTAGATGTGGCTATGTTAGCAATCAGCAAATAAGAAATAGAAATGGGGGAGATGGACAGGGAATTTAACTCTTCATCCTCACCCTAAACAATTAGGTGGGGAGGGTAGGACATATTTAGTCAAATCGTCTTCCCCTCCACAAGAACTAAACTTTAGTTATGTTACTTCTGGCAATTGATTAAACAGACAATATAACTGAAAATTGTGGAGTCAAACTAGGTTTGGCCCAGACCATTAGAGTCGGTGAAATTCTCACCCAAAACAACAGGTGGGGCAAGGTAGGACATATTTAGTCAAATCATCTTCCCCTCCACAAGAACTAAACATGTTACTTCTGGCAATTGATTAAACAGACAATATGACAGAAAATTGTGGAGTCAAACTAGGTTTGGCCCAGACCATCAGCCCTAAACAATAGGTGGGGCAAGGTAGGGCATATTTAGTCAAATCATCTTCCCCTCCACAAGAACTAAACTTTAGTTATGTTACTTCTGGCAATTGATTAAACAGACAATATGACAGAAAATTGTGGAGTCAAACTAGGCTTGGCCCATTAGAGTCGGTGAATCCATGATGGAGTGAGTCAATGACACAAACTTATATTTTTAACAGGTGTAGTCTTGATGTTTAAGATGTGAGATAGATTAACTAGTAGTTTTCAAGTGAGCTAAAATAGAATTCAGATTAAGCAAGTAATCTGCACAGTATGAATAATATTTAATTATCTTGATCTGGAAAATTTCATTTAAGAATTGTAAGTACAACTACCTAAAAATTCAAGTGCCCATCTGGGCATCCCTCCAGTTAGAAATGCAACATAGAGTTGGAATAACTACCTCCAATGGGAAGGCTCAAAAGTTCGGAAGAAAACATGAGTTCTGTTTGTGTTAACCATTGTCTCAACCCATGATGCCCAAGTACCTAAGGCTACTCTGAAAGCAGAATTGATAGACATGCCAAGCTTCAATGCGCCTCCAGTCTGGAAATAGCAACCCCTGTAAATGTGAAGTAAACCCTTTTAAATGTAAATGTAAAGTAAACCCTTTTAGATTTGTTTAAAGTGCAGTTTCTTACATAAATTAGGATCCTTTGACGATGTGCTTTGCTAATCAGAGCTAACACAAGAAATTTTGATCTTAAATCACTTGTAAAACGAGTATCTCAGCATCATTTTATTTTTTGACAGGAAATATAGGATGTTTACATTCATAACACAACATTAAGATCACAGCTTCTGGACAAATTACCAGACTAATATAGTGTACAATTGAAAATAAGTGAATAGAACCATCTACAGTATCCAGTAGCCATAAAGTAACCGACTCACAAGGAATTCGGATCTTCATGAGTTAACCAAAAGGTGGCAAGTACAAATTTATCATATTATTTCTGAGAGAAATTTCAAATCTGCAAGATTTCATTCAGATTGAATTCTTTAAAGCATGGAATGCTGCCTATTGACGTAAAAACAAAATTAAGAAAAAGTTTGTTACTTCTATTCACATCTTTCACATGGGCATCCTTGTTGCTGATCTTGCATGTCATGTCTATGAAATACTAGAAATGGAAGAACTATAAAAGGTTTACAATGAACAGACTGTCTAATCCATATAATCTTCAGCAACCTTCTAGTCTATAATCCATGGAAAAACTAACCTGATGAGTACATTGCGATTGATGGACCTAGAGAACCAGTTTACAACATATGAAATATGTGATAGCATTTTTGTCATTTTGTATATACATAAAACATCTTCCCTAAACATTATTCAGGTTAGATTGAATGATAGAGGACCCTAGATAATTTAGTATGTATTCATCCGTAAGTCCATAACACTGAAAAACAAAAGATGAATAGAGATGCATATGTACAAAAGAATTATTCTGAGCATCTATTCTCTAGTAAATCCATTTCAGAACAATTTCTCAGTTAACATAATGAACAGCAAAATAAGGTAAACAAGTAGTGAGGAAACATCTCAAAGGAAAGGAGCCAGGACTAGAATTTAGAAAAGCTCTATATCATACTTTCTTTTTCTACAGTTAGATTCTTAAATATGGATAAAAAAGCTAGAGAAGATAGGGTATCAAATTCAAGTGAATAAAACAGAAATGATTTTAGAACTAAAACGAAGGCTAGCAAGAAGCCTTAGGGACAGTATAAGCTTCACCTTCCAAACAAAAGCAAGATAAATATGGGCAAAATGTGGAAGCCAAATTTATTAAAAACTTACATATCAAAGAGTTTAGTAGGTGTCCACCAATGGCCAGAATTGAAGATCAAAACATCTGAATCTATCCACTTGTGATTAATATCATCCATCTTGTCTAGCTTAAGTGTCATGCGAACCCTCCTTGGTCCATGCTTTGGTGGCAAGCCCTGCTGCACTAGAAACACTGATCGAAAGAATTCCACGGTCAAGTTGAATGTCTGGAACTTAACACCCAAGAATCGAATTGTTTTTGATATATTATTTCCATTTACTTCATAAACAGTATTGGGATCCTGCACCCCAGTCATAAGCATACATATGAGAGACTCCCACTGAGTACGGCTCATTGAGTCTCCCACGAAGACAACTCGCTTTCCTCTGAGCCTTTCTAAGATTTCACGTGCATCAAATTCAGGGATGTAGCATCGACGAGGTTTCCATCTCCATTTAAGATAGTTCATATCCTGTCTCCCGTTTGCAAAACAATTAAACCCCCTTTCAGCAAATGGGCATTTTGTGCTATTGTAAAGTGGATAATAAGAATCATCAGGAACCCAGCTACCATCAAAGACATTACAGACATCAGATTCATCAAAGAAGCCCGAGACCAATCTTCCACGTCCGAAGTGTCGGAAAGCATAGAGATAAAACATACATCCAGCAACCAGTATCACCGAGACCAGACAGAAGATCACGGCCAGATTGCTGAAGGACGGTCCTTGTGCTACCCACCATTTCCGATGAGCCGAAACCCTAGGGCTGCTGACACTTCTAGGCGTAAGCCGAGACGAAACACTCCTGCTAAAACTACTGCTCATCGTCGCACTGCAGATGTAACAAAATGAGAATGACCCACCTTCCAAGAGGATCAAATCGACTTCAAGAAGAAAGAGATCGACCAGTTGCATCCAGGATCCTAATCCCTCCAAGAGCACGAAACCATTTTTCACCCTCACGAGGCTTCCAACTCGATTCCAAGGGAACAAAAATTCGATTTTGAGCGCACGATCTCTTCGATATTCCAAAAAAATTACAGAGGGAAGCGGATCGACGCGTGAGAGGAACAGAAATCAGACCCAGTAATCCTCGAGGCGAGCCGCCTCCATCTCTCCATTGCGGTCGCTCGTCCTCGGGAACGCCCTCCCTAGCGCGAGATCTTTCTTCGGATACCCCAGAAGGGGAGGAATACGGCGGAACGGAGAGGCCGCGCCCCGTGGGAGGTGGTGGCAATGGGTGGAGGTGGTGGATGTTAAATAGCTGCCGATCAAGGGCGTTTCGGTAAAATCAAAAAATAAAAGAAGCTACTAATAAAAATAACAATAAATAAATATATTTAAAAAAATGATGCACTTTTTGCAATGTACATGAACGTTGGAAAAGGATTTTTGCCGATGAAAATGAATTATGACATTCGATTCAATTTTCTTTTTTTTTTTTTTGGTGGTTTAATTATTGATGAAGCATGAAAGGAAATTTTTATTTTAAAAAAAAAAGAAATTAGGATTTAAATAAATTGAGGAAAAGGTTTGTCCCTTTTTTTTTTCTTTATGAATTGATATAGCAAAGGAGAGGGTGATATTTCAATATCACAATTGTTACGGTTTAGTTTGATTTAACAAAGAGATGGATGGAACTCAGCTAGTGCGTTGCGGTGGGTAGAAGCAGGTAAGCTGAGAGCCATCTGTCTGATTTATTTTTTAAAAAAATTCCAGATATCTAATTTTTTTTTAATTAATTAATCTTAACGTGAGTTTAATTCAAAGTATCACATATAATTATATAATTATCTACTGTCTCACTCTCTTACAATTTGATATTTAATTATTATTTTTAAATTAAATTAAATTAATCAGTTGATAATATATAATAAATAAATATAATAAATTTATAATTTTCAAAATTTAAAATAATTTAATATATATTTCTTATTCTTTCCACTAGATGTGTTGTTTCCTCCTCTTCTTAATGTGTCGATTCTGATTGTGTCGTCGTTACTCCCTCACCTGCACAATTGTTGGTGTCATCTCCTCTGTAAATTGTCGGTGCCGCCTCCTTGGCAAGCCGTCGATGTTGCCTCCGTCAACAAGAATACTGTCGTAGTTTGCCTCCAACTGTGTCGCCTCCTTCGCAAACTAACGTTGCCTCCTTCGCAAGTCATCTTTGTCATTGCTCCACGGTCTCTGTCATTGCTTCGCGGTCACCACCATTGTAGTCGCCACTGTTGCTCCACGGTCATCACTTGCTTGTCACCGCCACCGCTAGTCGTCATCGCCTCCTCGCGCATCGCCTCCTCACGCACAATGGCACGCTACGGAGGATAATTTTGTTTCTTGTAGTGACGCCAAAAAAAAGTATTATTAATCCGAAAATCATGGGGAATTTTAGAATTTGGAGGTTTTTCGATTCCGGATTATATCCTAATTGTTGACGTGGTGGGAATGTTACATTACAAAGAATTATTGATTACATAAATCAAACAAAATTTTTATTGATAACCTTGGTAGGTTATCAAATATAACCCCAACCAAACGCCCCCTAAAAGGTGATCGATCCAATTTCATAAAAAAATTTCATCAATCATCAAAATAAATTCAGAAAATGCAAATGAATTTTGATTGACAATCCAATATCATAAGTAGTGATGATTAAATACAGAAAATACAAATGAATTTTGATTGAGAATCCAATATCATAAGTAGTTGGAACATGTCTTTTTAATAATCCAATGAGTATGATTGATCCTGTTGATGAGTTGATGAGACTAATGATAGCGATTTTCCTTGATGGAAGGAATATTAATTATTGAATGCAATCGATGAAGAATAAAATAAAAATAATTGTCTGTGATTGTGAAATGGGATTGAGGCAGCCTCATTAAAATTGAACCGTTAAATTATTCAAAAATTAAGAATAAAAGGAATGAATTGAAAGGGGAAAAAACTTGGCACAAGTAAAATTAAAAATTATATTAATTTAAAATTAATTAAAATATAAAACTCTAGACTCTTTTAGATACTCTCAATAGTAATATATAAAAATAAATATTTTAAATAATAAAAATAGACTAATTTAATAGTAATTATAATTATTTTTTATTTTTTATTAAAATAAAAATATTAATTATCAAATAATAAAAATCAAATCTTTGATTTATTATAAATATGTCGATCTTAATATTTTTTAATTTAATTTTATTTATTATAGATGCGTAATCTTGAATATTTATTATTCTTAAAGATTTTTTGTTTTTTTATTTTTATTGCAGATGTGGACTTTTAATTTCTTCTTTTGTATTGTAGATGAAGCAAATTGAAATTTGTTTCCTTCAAATTTATTTTCTTTTCTTTAATATTTATTGCTTTGTTTACGTTATTCTATTTCATTGAGAAAAATTGGACTCTTGACAAATTGTCATCAATCAAATATCTCACTCTTCAAATATATCAAATTTCATAATTAAATATTTCATAAATTAAATATTTATGATCTCATCCATCAAATATCTCACTTCTAAATATCTCACCAACCAAATATTCATTAGTCTTACTATCCTTTTTATTAATTTATATCTAATTTTATATTTAAATAAAATTAATTATATTTTTCAATTCTTTAATTTAATATATTTTCTATAATTGGTTCATAAAATTTTTTTACTTAATATTTATCTACATATTTTTGATAATTATTCAATATAATTAATTTAATATTAATATTATATTTAAATAGAAATATATATAATATATATGATGTATAAATTTTAAAAGATAATAGTACAACATATAAATATCAATATTTCACAAATTTAAAATTAAAATAATTAAATATTTTATAAATGATAAATTAGTTATTCACTGATCACAATGACATGTTTTCTAAATGTGTTTAACTAAATCATGACAAAATTGATAATACACTGAATATCATGTAACTCAAAATTTCTTCAAATGTATTCAACAAATTTGGTGGTTAAACCCTAATTCACTGTGATAGTATCTTATTTTTTACGATCTCAAATCGATATTGCATGACCTTCATCCTCCACAATCATATTTTATAAAATAATGCACGTATATATGATTTCTTTACATTTATCCATGAACCAATATCACCCTAAACCTCTTATAATTGCCCAACGAGCTTGGAGCACCCCAAATGTTCGCTTACATCTTTTCTTGCATCCTCTTGTTTTTCCTTAAATTTCATTCTTTTCAAATCTTAGGGTCAGAAAAAATCTTTTGACGAAAGTAGCTCATTCCAAATATATATATCATCTGTTAGGTAGTACCCTTTTGTATATTATGTATCATTCAAAATAAAATTAACCTCCGGTGTATTTTCTTTCAAGATGACATTAAAAATAAATGATTCATTAAACACATTGATGTCATTACGAGACCCAACAACTCTAAAAAAGGTATATTATATCCACAAATAGGCAAATGTGACCACCTCAAGCACAATTGTTGGGTAGCCATGATCACCTCATGTGTACTTTGTTAGTACCGATGGAATCAAAATAGCTCCACAATGGTATAATATTGTTCACTTTGGGCCTAAGCCCTCATGGCTTTATTCTTGGGCTCTCCCCAAAAGGTCTCATACCAATAGAGATACTTTCCATCCTTTTAACCCCATGATCTTTTCCATGTACTTTAGATGTGGGACTATATTTGCACCCTTGCAACCCAACAATCCCCCCTCAAACAAAGGACCACAGGCCCCCTCCCAACGTTGTTTTGATGTCTGAATCCTCGACCCACCAGGACTTTTTGCTCCTCGGTCCACCCGACCTACTAGGATTTTCCACCTAGCCGCAGCTAAGACTTTTTGCCCTTCGGTCCACCCGACCTACTAGGACTTCCCACCTAGTCGCAACTAGGACTTTTTGCCCCTCGGTCCACCCGACCTACTAGGACTTCTCACCTGGTGTCTGGTCCTCTTGATTCAGATACGGGAGCACCCACTTCCTTTGTTTAAGGTTCAAACCACATGGTTAGATCTGGATCATGGCTCATCCGGCGGTTAGTCCGGTGAAGAGCGGTCTCGCTCTGATACCACTTGTTAGTACCGATGGAATCAAAATATCTCCACGATGGTATGATATTGTCCACTTTGGGCTTAAGCCCTCATGGCTTTGTTCTTGGGCTCTCCCCAAAAGGCCTCATACCAATGGAGATACTTTCCATCCTTTTAACCCGATGATCTTTTTCATGTACTTTAGATGTGAGACTATGTTTGCACCCTTGCAACCCAACATACTTGCCCTCCATGCGACCGGATAATTTTCTCAAGCCCAATGCATGCAAGCAAGACTTTGTAACATCCCAAGGAAACCATGCCTTTGTTCATGCATTTCAAGCAAACAAGCGATGCCAATTGCATTGGATTTTCTTAAGTACTCATCTCCATATATTTACATCACACATTTGCAAAAATTAGACTAGCATTCAAGGGCAGTTGTTTCACCCATCCGTAGGTACTCGTCCAATTGGTCAACGGAACCTCCATAAGCTAGTTGACGAATAGCTGTCGTGCATTTCTGAAGCAGCAACAAGCTTTTTCTTTCGCTATATCTTCCCTCCATTTAAAATATCCACTAGGATGATTTTTTTTTAATGTTTATATGAGTCACATCCCTAAAATCTAATTTTTACATATATCTATTAGTAGATATGGAATCTTCTCTCGTTAAGTTAATTATATAAGTAATGATAATTATAAAATAATATAATATAATAAATTAAATGAGATATAAAAAATTAATGTTGATAAATTGTTAATATGGAAGTATGATAATTAAATTAATGATCATATTATTTTATTATGGATGATGATTAAATTAAATAGGAAATATTTTACTTGATGGATTGATGACGACTAAACTAAATAAGAAATATTTTATTTGATGGATAATAACTAAATTAAATAGGAAATATTTTATTTGATGAATGATTGTTAAATTAAATAAAAAATATATTTTTTTATAAACGATGCCTAAATTAAATGGAAAAAATGATGATATTTTTAATTTTTTAATGAATAAATCTAATATTTTTGTTTTTTAAAGAAAAGATTAATTAAATATAAATGATTTAAAATTATCGACTAAATAAATAAAACTCTTCTACAAAAAATGAAATTCGCCACCTTAGCGGCCCCACACGGTCGACCTCACGACCCTCTATGAGAAGGTAAATTGAGAAACTGCAGTTGATCACGATGCAGGAGGGTATTAACTGGCTTTGCCAGGAAAAAAAATTCAATTTTGGAAAGAGGAACTACAGGTGTACTAGATGATAGGGGTGAGCAAAAATTTGGTTAAACCAAATAAATCGATCAAACCGAACCGAATTAAAAATTCGGTCCGGTTATTTCGGAAGTTCGGTTATTTTTTTTAAAAAATCGGTTAATACGATTAATTCGGTTCGGTTTCGATTTTAAAATTTCTTATTCGGTTAAACCGAATTAACCGAATTAAGTAATTTAAAAAATAATTTATAAATTTTAAGTAAATAAATTTATAAATCCCTAATTCATTAGTAAAATTTTTATAATATTTTAAAAAATTCGATTAATTCGGTTAATTCGATCGAAAATCAAATTAACTGATAAAATATCGATTCAATTTATTCAATTTTTATTGAAAAATTCAGTCGGTTCAATTGGTTTAAAAAAAATTGATTTATTCGATTTTCAATTAATTTGATTCAGTTTAATTCAGTTTTAATCGAATACTCACCCCTACTACATGATGTGAGATTCTTTAATGTTGAAGTTTTGTGTGTATTGAGGACCAATAAGATACTCAATTTGTTTTTATTGGATGTGAAAGCGATAATTGTTTCGTTCCAAATTATAATGCGAAAAAATAATTAAATCTTTTTAAAAATTCTATAAATTCTTGATTGTGTCAGTGTGTTTTTTTATCAGTACGAAATCGATGCATTAAATCCTAAACATTAAATTTTAAATTCTTTATAAATATTTAAAATAAAGAAATTAAACTAATTTATTAGGAATTATAATTATTCCTATTTATTATTCAAAATAAAATTATTAATTATTAAATACTATTTTTAAATTTAATTCTACTGTATTTACTCCTATATACACACACCCTATACTGTTATAGCAATTATAAATTAGAATAATTTTTTTATATTATATGTTTAAAAAATAGTTTTTTATGAAAAGAATAATATGAGACGTTTATCTATTTTTTTCCCCAATTAAGGTCGAACTGAATTAAGTTCCAAAAAGAAATAATATTTTTTATACATATTTCCGGTTTCCGGTTTCCGGTTTCCAGTTTCCGGTTTCCGGTTGGTGGGGGAGCATTCGACACCGCGTCCGGTTTCACGCGCCAGGCCAGCCGTTGGTTTCTTATCTATAAATACTTGCGAGCACCTCCACCTTCATCGTCTCGATCATCTCAGGAGATTTTGAGAAGAAACGGTGAAAATTTTTCCAAGTGTTTGAGTAATGTCGAGCACGGCTGGTCAAGTCATCAAATGCAGAGGTTTGTTTCCTTTCCCCCGATCGAGCAAAAACGACGATTTATATATACTTGATAGATGAGTTCTTGGCTTGTTCTTTTACTGAAGAATTAATGAGATTTATTTCTTGGATGAATAGCTGCTGTGTCATGGGAGGCAGGGAAGCCACTGGTGATCCAAGAGGTAGAGGTGGCACCTCCTCAGGCAATGGAAGTCAGAATGAAGATCCTCTTCACTTCACTCTGCCACACTGATGTTTACTTCTGGGAAGCTAAAGTAAGTTCTTTCATGTTCTTGGAGACTGTTGTGTTGAAAACTTGAAAACTTTTGGTTTTGATTTAACTTCTTTAATTAGGGACAAGAACCTATGTTTCCTCGGATCTTTGGCCATGAAGCCGCAGGGTACCAAACCTCTTTAGCTTCTTTGCTCTTTAGATTTCAGAAATTAAATACATTTTCACAGTCAAAAACAATATAATTAATTATCAGGATCGTAGAGAGTGTCGGAGAAGGTGTCACTGATCTGGCTCCAGGAGACCATGTCCTCCCCGTTTTCACAGGAGAATGCAAGGAGTGCGCCCATTGCTTGTCTGCAGAAAGCAACATGTGCAGTCTGCTGAGGATAAATACCGAAAGGGGAGTGATGCTCGCCGATGGTCAGTCACGGTTCTCGATCAATGGGCAACCCATTTACCATTTCCTCGGAACATCGACGTTCAGCGAGTACACTGTCGTTCATTCGGGATGTGTTGCCAAGATCAATCCTTTGGCTCCTCTGGACAAAGTTTGCATTCTTAGCTGTGGCTTTTGCACAGGTACTGAGAACAATATATAAAACCCTAATTAAACCACAATATTGTGTCTGACTGACTGCTTCGAATGAATTCTCATCATCTATTTTTACAGGGTTTGGCGCGACTGTTAATGTCGCTAAACCACCCAAGGGATCGACTGTGGCTGTTTTCGGGTTGGGTGCTGTTGGCCTCTCAGTGAGTTCCGTTCCTTCTATCGATCTATTCGATCGGCTCCGAAAATTCAGTATTTTTTCCCACCCCTAATTTGATCGGCTTAAATTGCTTCTGCTAAAAGTTGATACATGTCTCTCTCTCTGTATATATCCTACTGTTGTTAGGCTGCTGAAGGTGCTAGATATTCAGGGGCTTCAAGGATCATTGGTGTCGATATCAACCCTAACAGATTTGAACAAGGTAAAAACAACAAATTAAGGTTCGTCCAGGGACAATACATCATGCATGGAATTTGATGGAAATTTAACTTTTTCTTAATCAGCCAAGAAGTTTGGAGTCACTGAGTTTGTGAACCCCAAAGATTATGACAAGCCTGTTCAAGAGGTTTGTAAAACATATCTCTATTACTTGTCATTCAAAGCCTCGATAACTCAATTAGCTAGGCTTCGACTCCTTCATCTAGGTAATTGCTGAAATAACCGATGGTGGAGTGGACAGGAGCATCGAATGCACTGGAAACGTCAATGCGATGATATCTGCATTCGAAAGTGTTCACGATGTAAGCATCGGATCCTCCTCAATCTGTTCCCTCAAATTGATATATGAAAGTATATGTAATCTTAACAATTAATGTTTAAGGGATGGGGTGTTGCTGTGCTGGTTGGAGTCCCCCATAAGGATGCTGTCTTCAAGACTCACCCTGTTAATTTCTTGAGTGAAAGAACCCTCAAGGGAACTTTCTATGGCAACTTTAAACCAAGAACTGATCTCCCTGGTGTAGTGGAGAAATACTTGAACAAGGTACATACATATATATGCATATTTTCAGCTCATGCAATACCAACGATATATAATAATTTCCAATTAATCCTTCAGGAGATTGAGTTGGAGAAATTCATCACTCATGAAGTTAGCTTCTCTGATATCAACAAGGCATTTGACTACATGCTGCAAGGGGCCAGCCTGAGGTGCATCATCCGCATGGATGATTAAGAGATGCCTTTTCTTTTATCAATAAACAATGAATCAGTTGAATGATCTTTAAAGTTCTTTGAACATGCAAGTATCAGTGGATTTGAATGCCATAACTGAGTTCTGTAAGACTTTTATGAAATAATTTTCTTTTGATATAAAAAATTATCAGTATCTTATTTAGGGTATTGGGAATCTCATAATAGTTAAAATTTAAAATTTTAAAGAAAAGTATAGACGACGACAATGTGGTTTTATAAGTTGGGTGTGTGTTGTGATTTTGATATGCGTATTCAATTATGTCTCAAAGCTAAGGTGTATTGAGTTGATGCATTTGAAACTTGAGAGGAGCTTGGTGGACTATAAAAGCTCAGTAGATGTTGCTCTAGATTAGATCAGGTTGTCCCATGCATCGGACTCGGTGAAAACCATAAAAGATTGTTGTGTATTGTAATTTTTTGTTTGTGGATAGTAAGCGAGCTACTCATGGCTTAATGATTGTGAAACCTTTATTTTTATTGGCATCGGATATTTAGTCCTATTAATCTTAGACATGGTTGATCTGATCTCATAAAAAATTTTCACGTTACTAGCATAAATTAACAAGTGTTTGTAACGGACGGTTTAGTAGCCCAGTATTTTTAGATCAACCATCCATTAAGAGAAATTCATCCGATGATTTACCATAATTGAGATTCAATCCTTAGATGTTTGATGAAAACTGCACAAATGCTCCTGCGTCGTAACCAACAACACTTTCTCGATTTACCTCTTCACAGATGGTCGTGGGACCGACCGTGTGGGGCCGCTAAGATGGCGGATCCACCTTTTGCATAAGAGAAACTGCACAGATGCCCTATCGTTGTACCGTAGTCTCGAGGTTAATGATTGTAAAACCTTTGATTGTATCTGAAATAGTCTTCTAAGTCATAGTTTAATGATCAATTTAATTCAAGTCTTTTTGTAAGCTATAAGTAGGGGTGAGCAAAAATTTGATTAAACCGAATAAACCGATCAAACCGAACCGAATTAAAAATTCGATTCGGTTATTTCGGAAGTTTGGTTATTTTTTTAAAAAAAATCGATTAATTCAGTTCGATATCGATTTTAAAATTTCTTATTCGGTTAAACCGAATTAATTAAATTAAAAAAATAATTTATAAATTTTAAGTAAATAAATTTATAAATCTCTAATTCATTAGTTAAATTTTTATAATATTTAAAAAATTGATTAATTCGGTTGAAAACCGAATTAACTGATAAAATATCGGTTCGGTTTGTTCGATTTTTATTGGAAAATTCAGTCGGTTCGAAAAAAATCGATTTATTCAATTTTTGATTAATTTAGTTCAGATCGATTCGATTTAATTTTAACCGAATACTCACCTCTACTTATAAGTCTGGGCTCACTAATGATGCGGTTGTGTTATGAGTTATGATTAAATAGTTAGGTGGTGGTGGTGCATGACTCTCACCGGCACTTGTGAAGGTCGACTACTAAACTTTTTTTTTTATAATCGTCTTGGGCTCAATTAATCATAAAGGTAATTAAACTATCTTTCCTTTTGTTCGTTTATTAAATAAATTTGAAAATAAGAATAACTTCTTAACCTAGCAATCAGCATTCACATTTTTTCATTCAAAGAAAATATTTTACAATGTATTCGTAGTTGAGATTTAAATTAAGAGGGCTTATGTTGAAAGTCTCTTACATTTTAGTATGTCCATTTTATGATTGATGCAGTAATTATCTTCCTCAAAGTCTCTTACATTTTAGTATATCCATTTTATGATTGATGCAGTAATTAATTATCTTTCCAGAGTTAAACCACTATAAAAAAAATGATAAAAATTTTCATTGCTAATTGGTTGTTAAAAGAATTTGACGATCGATTTGGTCGATTATTATGAATTCGATCAATGAGCGATTAAAAATTTTAATTCGGTTACTAATTTAACGATCTAAATAAAATCCAACATTAAATTTTAACGATTGAATTTTAATTTTATCGCTAATTTAGCAATCAAATTTATATTTCAATCACTAAATTAGTATCAACTAAATTTAAATTTTATTATTAATTTAATGATCAATTTATATTTCAATCACTAAATTATCAATGAAATTTAAATTTAGTCATTAAATTTAAAGATCAAAATTTAATTTCATTGTTAATTTAATTAATTTACCGATCAAAATTAATTCTGTCACTAATTTACCTATTATAAAAAAAATTAATTCAATCGCTAATTTAACAAACAAAAACTTATTCCATTGTTATTAATGATTGAAATTTTATTAGATGCTAAATTAATAACAGAAATAAAATAAAATCGATCGCTAATTTACTGTCAAAATTAAGGTTCGTCCAGGGACAATACATCATGCATGGAATTTGATGGAAATTAACTTTTTCTTAATCAGCCAAGAAGTTTGGAGTCACTGAGTTTGTGAACCCCAAAGATTATATATGACAAGCCTGTTCAAGAGGTTTGTAAAACATATCTCGATTACTTGTCATTCAAAACCTTGATAACTCAATTAGCTAGGCTTCGACTCCTTCATCTAGGTAATTGCTGAAATAACCGATGGTGGAGTGGACAGGAGCATCGAATGCACTGGAAACGTCAATGCGATGATATCTGCATTCGAAAGTGTTCACGATGTAAGCATCGGATCCTCCTCAATCTGTTCCCTTAAATTGATATATGAAAGTATATGTAATCTTAACAATTAATGTTTAAGGGATGGGGTGTTGCTGTGCTGGTTGGAGTCCCCCATAAGGATGCTGTCTTCAAGACTCACCCTGTTAATTTCTTGAGTGAAAGAACCCTCAAGGGAACTTTCTATGGCAACTTTAAACCAAGAACTGATCTCCCTGGTGTAGTGGAGAAATACTTGAACAAGGTATTATATATGCATATTTTCAGCTCATCTATTATAGATTGACTTGTAATATAATACCAATGATAATAATTTCCAATCCTTGTGGAGAGTGAGTGGAGAAATTCATCACTCATGAAGTTAGCTTCTTATATCAACAAGGCATTTGACTACATGCTGCAAGGGGCCAGCCTGAGGTGCATCATCCGCATGGATGATTATTTTCTTTTATCAATAAACAATGAATGAATGTGTCTAGCTATAGCTAGATCTGTTGAATGATCTTTAAAGTTCTTTGAACATGCAAGTACCAGTGGATTTGGAATGCCATAACTGAGTTCTGTAAGACTTTTATGAAATCATTTTCTTTTGACATAAAAAATTATCAGTATCTTATTTAGGGTATTTGAGATTCAAGTAGTTAAAATTTAAAATTTTAAAGATAAGTATAGACGACGACAATGTGGTTTAAGTTGGGTGTGTGTTGTGGTTTTGATAAGTGTACATTCAACTGATCTTTGCATTAGAATCCTGAGAGCAGCTTGGTGGACTATAAAAGCTCAGTAGATGTTGCTCTAGATTAGATCAGGTTGTCCCATGCATCAGACTCGGTGAAAGCCATAAAAGATTGTTGTGTATATGGGTGAAAAAATTCAATTAAATCGAATAAATCGATCAAGCCGAACCGAATTAAAAATTCAGTTTAGTTATTTCGGAAGTTCAGTTAATTTTTTTAAAAAAAATCAGTTAATTCGGTTCGGTTTCGATTTTAAAATTTCTTATTCGGTTAAACCGAATTAATTAAATAAAAAAAATAATTTATAAATTTTAAGTAAATAAATTTATAAATCTCTAATTCATTAGTAAAATTTTTATAATATTTAAAAAAATTCGATTAATTCGGTTGAAAATCGAATTAACCGATAAAATATCGGTTCGGTTTGTTTAGTTTTTATTAGAAAATTCGGTCAGTTCGGTTGGTTCGAAAAAAATCGGTTTATTCAGTTTTTGATTAATTCGGTTCGGTTCGGTTCGATTTGATTTTAACCAAATACTCACCCCTAGTTGTGTATTGTAATTTTTTGTTTGTGGATAGTAAGTGAGCTACTTATGGCTTAGTGATTGTGAAACCTTTTTTTTTATTGGCATCGGATATTTAGTCCTTCGAGCCGACTAATCTTGAAAACGATCGATCTGATCTCATAAAAATTTCCATCTACCACTAGGTTAAATCGACAAGCACTTGCAACAGGGCGGTTTAGTATAGTCCAACATTCTTAGGTCAACTATTCATTGAGATAAATTTATTCTATAATATATCATAATTAGGATTCAAGTCTTAAATGTCTAAAAAACTACACAAGCACCCTGTCGCTATACCATAGCCTTGAGGACAATGATTGTAATTAAAACCTTTGATTGTACTGAGATAGTTTTCTAAGTCATAGTTTAATGATTAAGTTAATTCGAGCATGTTCATAGTTATAAGACTAGTGGAGCGGTTGTGTTATGAGTTATGATTAAATACTTAGATGGTGGTGCATGACTCTCACCAGCGAGTGACTTGTGAAAATCAACTACTAAACCTTTTTTTTATAATCGTCTTGGGCTCAATTAATCATAAAGGTAATTAAACTATCTTTCCTTTTACAATGTATTCGTATTGAAATTTAAATTACGAGGGCTTATGTTGAATTAGTTCAAATTTTTTCATTTTAGAATATCCATTTTATGATTGATGCAGTAATTATCTTCCTCAAAGTCTCTTACATTTTAGTATATCCATTTTATGATTGATGCAGTAATTATCTTCCCAAGTTAAACCACTATAAAAAAATGATAGAAATTTTCATCCCTAATTGGTTGTTAAAAGAATTTGATGATCGATTTGGTCGATTATTATGAATTCGATCGCTAAATGAGCGATTAAAAAATTTAATTCGATTACTAATTTAGTGACCCAAATAAAATCGATCATTAAATTTTAACGATTGAATTTTAATTTTATCGTTAATGTAGCGATCAAATTTATATTTCAATCACTAAATGTATCAACTAAATTTAAACTTTATTATTAATTTAACGATCCAATTTATATTTCAATCACTAAATTATCAATGAAATTTAAATTTAGTCATTAAATTTAGGATCAAAATTTAATTTCATTGTTAATTTAATTAATTTAGTAATCAAAATTAATTTTATCACTAATTTACTTATTAAAAAATTAATTCGATCGTTAATTTAACAAATAAAAATTTATTTCATTATTAATTAACGATTGAAATTTTATTCGATGCTAAATTAATTTCAAAAATAAAATCGATTCCTAATTTAGTATCGCAATTTAATTTCGTCCAATAAAATTTTGATGACTTATTGACTTGACAGACTAAATTACAGATCATACAAACGGTTCCGAAGGACAAAATTATATTCCCTAAAACAAAAAAAAGGTACACTAACTGTACCACCAAATCGACAAACTGCTACCCTCCTCAGTGACAATCCTCCTCCAGATGCAGTAGCAGTTAGGGCAGCCACCAATGCCCTAATCTTAATTATTCTCCTCGTCTTCTTTCTACTAAATTAATTCCCGGTTTGACAAGCCGATCCCCGGTTTTAGTGCGCCGGTCCAACCCACCGGTTCTTCCTTCCTGCAAGCCAACAACTCGGTCAAAAAATGGACCGAGTAGCAGTTGCAAACCACACAACCTGCTCCCTATCGCCCACGATCCCATTCCCCATATAAGAAGTCGCTCCTCTCCTCCCCTCCCCTCCCATTCCTCCGTTTCAATCTCCACTCCCACGGCCATGGGCAGGTCTCCCTGTTGCGAGCAAGCTCATACCAACAGAGGAGCATGGACTAAGGAAGAGGACGAGAGACTGATTGCCTACATAAACACTCACGGCGAAGGCTGCTGGAGATCACTGCCTAAAGCTGCAGGTAATATATAATAATTCATTCGATTCTTGGAGAACGTAACATACGGTGGATTTGTCGTGAATGAACTGAGATTGGAGTTCTTTCTGTTGCAAAGGCCTTTTGCGCTGCGGCAAGAGCTGCCGGCTCCGGTGGATGAACTACCTCCGGCCGGACCTCAAGCGCGGCAACTTCACCGAGGAAGAGGACGAGCTCATCATCAATCTCCACGCTTTGATAGGAAACAAGTACGTTTTTTTTTCTCTCTTTGTTTTGATGCTGAATTGTGGGTTTTGGGCGAGGAATTGGTTGGATGATTCTGTCTCGGCAGATGGTCGGTGATCGCTGGGCGGTTGCCGGGGAGGACGGACAACGAGATCAAGAACTACTGGAACTCCCACATCAAGCGCAAGCTCATCTCCCGGAGCATCGACCCGCAGACTCACCGCCCTCTCGCCTGCGGCGCCTCGTCCAACGACGTCGACACCGCCGCGGAGGAGGAGCAGAGCAGCAGCGTGGATGACGGCGACCTCGACCTCACCATAAGCCTCCGCCTCCCTTCGCGGCCGTTCACGACTTCGGCGGAGGCCGCGGCGAGGTCTCCGGCGGGGTCTTCGACCATTTGCTTCTGCTACCAGCTCGGGTTTCCCGGCGGCGAGGCGTGCAGCTGCTACCGCGCGAGCTCAAGCGGCCATGGCGATGGCTACTACTGATTAATGAGATAAAAACAAATTAGAGGAAAAAAAAAATCAAATTTTGGGTGGATGTGCGATCTTAGCGGGATTGTTAACCATGATTTGTCTCAGTTTCGGTAGGTTTAGTAGGAAAATTAACTAGTTAATGCAGAGGCTGTCGGGTGTTTTGGTAGAGATGAGACTAGTCGTCGAAAAAGAGAATTTTCATCTTGCCCCTGAAAATTTTCAATTCACTCCATAGTTTAAAGGACTTCATTTTATTGCCCCTCCTCCTCCTCATCTGTTTTCATGATAAATATTAATTTGTCTCTAATAAGATAGAATCTGTCATCTTAACGGTTCCACGTTGTTGGTCCCATAACCCTCTATAAAAAGGTAAATCGAAAAGTTACAATTGACTATGACGGGAAAGACATTACCTTTTAATTTGTCTCTACAGACGTAACAAAGTTGATATTTGAATGATAAAATTATAATAATAGAGAAGATTTGAATCTTTTACGGTTCATTTCCCTAGGGAATAATATTTTTCCACTTAGAAAGTCGTTTGTACCGTGATTTATCTCTTGTTCACGTATCCTAGGATGAATGTGAATGGACTTCCAAGATGAATGTAATCACCTTTTACAATGTACCCCCAGGGTGTAATACAGGCGGTGGGTGTATGACATTCTTGATGTTGTATGACATTCTTGAGGGGGATTGAATTCGCGGAAATAATATTTCTCCACTTAGGAAGTCGTTCAATACCGTGATTTATCTCTTGTCCATGTATCCTAAGATGAATTTAATCACCTTTTACAACGTGCCCCAAGTAGTGGGTGCATGATATTTCTAATATAACAGTCAAAGGTTGAATTTCGTGAAAACTCACAATCTACCATTCATTCCACTATGCGCCTTTTGCATGTGTAGCCGCTAGGATGGTAGATCCATTTTTTTTATAAATATTAATTTAGAAAAAATAAATGACAATAGCTATTTATTTGAACATGGTCTTAAGAATCTTGATGCCTATTACATCATCTTACAGATTACAGAGGAGATTTAAAAAAAAAACAGTTGGATGAATTTGTAAACAATCTAACAACTTGTCAAATGCCAAGAGACTTGGGGCGCCCTAAAACGTAGACTTCGTTGACCTGAAGATCATGTTCACTTTTTTTTTTTAAATTGTAAAAAGAGATAGACTACGATGTATGGTATGAGAGATCTCGCAGGAATTGTGGCCCAAAAAAATCGAGAATTTTCTTGCTGTTTCAGACTTTTTTAATTTTAAATAATATTTCCCCTTAGAATTCTAGTTTCTCTTCAAAAATTCCACAATAACTATTGAATTCAGTGGGAAAACAAAATGACGTTGTAGTTAGAAGTTGGTAGGAAGATGGCACCAAATCATGCAGCATAAATTCTTCAGAATTTTCTTCTTAGATTTTTATTTTTGTAATGAAAAGATTAAATGATTTGGATAGATTTGGTTAAAAGAGTTGTTAAAGAATTCCAACTCTCACTGTGCAAAGCTGCACGATACGTACCGAACAATTTTTTTTTCTTTTTCTATTTTAACTCAAAATCTTATACAAAATTCTCTTTTAAAATTGTTACGATAACTTTGACATCGGAGGGACTTCGTCGGATAACTCCCAGTGAACCTTTGACACGTGTTATCCCCGTAGAAGAAGGCATCGTCAATAACATCGCATGATGCGATAGATTTTTGTTAAGTTGGCTAAAGAAAAGAAAAGAAAAGAAAAGAAA
Organism: Curcuma longa; assembly: GCF_044706935.1. Classification (NCBI taxonomy): domain Eukaryota; kingdom Viridiplantae; phylum Streptophyta; class Magnoliopsida; order Zingiberales; family Zingiberaceae; genus Curcuma; species Curcuma longa. Next base: position 1,747,289 of record NC_133878.1, on the reverse strand, counting down.
TTGAAAAAAAAAAAACAGAGTGAAATATAATTTTTAGGTGTTTTGATCAATTATTGGCGACAGTTTCCACCTGCTTCCTTCGTCTGCTTTCACCGTATCCACTTGTTTCCATCACGACAAAGAGTCTGGAATAAGGTGATTTCAAATGCTGGTCCAGCTGTGGAAGCAGAGTTAGTAAGAGAAACAATTAATGTTGCCGCAGTTGGGTTGGCTAGGTTGACTTGGTAGTATGTCACTTGACTGCTCGGCCGACTCAGTAATCGACAATTTAGGAACTCGCACGACTTGACACTTGACCAGCTCAGGATAGCTCAGCTTGACTTTCTTGGCAACTTGAGATTTATCGACTCAAGCGATAAGATTGAATCTCGATCGGGTAACATCTCCAACACCGTGTTGTGTCATCTTCGTGGGACATCAAATGCGTGCGTTGGCTTCGGGTTCATGTCCGACTGGACCACTGATGATGTAGTAATTTTAAGCATCTTTTAAATCGAAATCAGCTTATGATTTTGCTATTTGACTAATTAGGTCTTTGGCCCCCACCTTGTCTATTTTGCATGATTGCTCAAATTGACTAGATTATTTGATGCCTCAATTGACTCATTCGAGATTTAACCCAACCACCCACCCATCCACCACCATCACCAACTATTCCACATGATTGATCAAGTTGACGTCACTGATCAAATTGGTTGGACTCATCGGGCCCATTTGGTTTGATTTCCTTAACTACCATGCACCTGAATCAATTGATCTACTCTACTCTACTCTATTCTCCCATCCTTCAAGCTTTTATGAACTAGGCCTAATCATTAGTGCGGTCAAACATATCAATCAATGATGGGATGGGTCAATTCATCAAAAATACATTACACAGCTAGGTGGGGCGGGTCGGTCCGCCATCTTGGCGAGTTAAGAAATTTTCAATCCAACTCAAAACGGATTGTGGGTTAGATGAGTTAACCCACGGGCCTACAAAAAAATTAAAAAAATTATATAAAAAGTTAAAATTTTTACATTTAGGTTGCGGATTAAGTTGGCCAAGCCTACTAGTCAACCAAAAAATATTGTATATAGAGAGACAATTGATCTTCTACGTGATCAAATTTACGCGACTGTGTGTGACTCTCACATGGATGAGATTTCTCGTCAGCGTGGCAAGCGATTCCGCAACGAAACAAAAATCGTTGATCCTAACCCTAAACCCCCTGATCCCGATCTCTTTGTCGTCGCCTCTCCCTCTCGTTGCTCACCGTCTCGACGAGATCTCTCTGCTCTGCGTCGTCGCCATCGTCGTTGCCCATCTCGTCGGCTCCCCATCCCGATCTCGATCTCTCTGCAAGAGAGCTCATCGTCGTTGTTGACTCTCCTTGTCCCGAGAGAACTCGTCGTCGTCGTCGCCTCTCTCCGTCTCGAGAGACCTCATCGTTGTCGTCGCCTCCTTGTCCTGATCGCAGCCATCGCCACGTCCCGCCACCTTCATCTAGGTTTTAGGGTTTGCTAACTCTAAAACCTATAGAAATCGTGTCCCCATCCCAATTGCGACAATGCCATTAGAAAACGTTGGTGGCCACTCTCTTCGTCCCCCGCATCGTTGAGGTTGTCATCGCCGTCAGCTAGGCCACACCGCCGGAGCCTTTGCATGAGTTGTTAACAATGGTGTATTCCATGAGTTTGTGTATAGCGAACCTAATGTTCTTATTTGATTGTATATATATGAAAAAATTGTGGTATAGTGAGAGAATCCCTTGTTCTCATAAGGGGCGAATATGATTGGAGCAAAGAGGGTCGCAACGTGCGCTATACTAGCGCATCGAGGCTCGCGTGGTCTTGGACCTTTCCAAACTCTGTACGTGCCTTAATTTATCTATACAAGTAACAACTTTAAAGATTGTTCTTTCTCCCTATTTTGAGTTTAAATTGGGCAGTGCCCCATGATGTAATAACATAAGCTAAGTCTACAAGATAATTGCTTGCAACTTGCAAGTGATGAGTGATGACCAAGTTTGTTTCACAGTTTGAAAACAAAGAGAAGAAGATAGATTAGTACAGGAAGTTCCAACATACAATGGTTTACCAAAGAGTAGTTTTTTGTTTGACTAAACAACCAAAAGAAGGTTTGTTTGATACGACTCAATGTGCAAGGATTGTTAATATTGATTTGTAGATGCTGCTTGTAAGTTTTTAGTATTAATAGTCATAACAAATTATTTTTTGTACCTAAGAGTTGACGATAACTTTTTATTTTGAGAAAAAAATAGAAAACTATCCTTGCAACGACAACCATGAAGTATGATATTCCGCTTTTGGATCGCAACACCAGATTTACGTTGTGACAGTGCGAGCGGTGCTGGCGCATATGGACTTGGACGATGCGCTGTTAGGATTTGACAAGATGCCCTCGACATGGACAAAGGAGGAAAAGGAACGTAAGGATCGAAAAGCCCTATCAGATTTACCTTCATCTATCGAATGAGATTTTGCAGGATGTTTTGAAAGAGAAATCCGCTGCTGCGTTGTGGTTGAAACTGGAGCAATTGTGCATGACAAACCACTTTTGGATCGCAACACCAGATTTACGTTGTGGCAGGTTAAGATGCGAGCGGTGCTGGCGCATATGGACTTGGACGATGCGCTGTTAGGATTTGACAAGATGCCCTCGACATGGACAAAGGAGGAAAAGGAACGTAAGGATCTTATCTCAGATTTACCTTCATCTATCGAATGAGATTTTGCAGGATGTTTTGAAAGAGAAATCCGCTGCTGCGTTGTGGTTGAAACTGGAGCAATTGTGCATGACAAAAAGTCTTACGAGCAAATTGGGTCTGAAACAACGTCGCATGGTGGAAGGTACGTCGTTAAGAGATCATTTGACTGTGTTTAAGGAAATCGTCTCTGATCTAGAGGCTTTGGAGGTAAAATATGACAATGAAGATTTAGCATTGATTTTATTGTGTTCGTTACCCTCGTCATATACAACTTTCAGAGATACAATTTTATATAGTCGTGATACTCTTACTTTGGATGAAGTTTATGATTCATTATTTTCTAAAGAGAAGATGAAACAGCTTGTCGGAGGATCTGAGGCACAGGGTGAGGGTCTTATTATTCGAAGTAGGACCCAAGAGAGAAGTTCTGGTGGTAATATGAGGAGCAGATCAAAATCCAGAAATAGAGATAAAATTTGTAATTACTGCAAGAAGAAGGGTCACATCAAATCAGAATGTTACAAGCTGCAGAATAAAAATAAAAGATCTGATGAAAATCAGAAGGTAAAACAACCAGAGAAGTCCGGTGAAGCTGATGTTGCTGAAAATTACAGTGATGGTGAACTCCTCGTTGCATCTGATGTTGATTCGAAGCAAAGTGAAGAATGGATTCTTGATTCTGGTTGCACGTTTCATATGTGTCCCAATCGGGATTGGTTTTCATCATATGAAACGGTTTCGAGAGGTGCTGTGTTGATGGGCAATAATGCATCTTGCAGAATTGCTGGTATTGGTACGGTCAGAATTAAGATGTTTGATGGCGCTATTCGGACACTTGGTGATGTGAGGCACGTCCCTGACATGAAGAGAAATCTGATCTCTTTAAGTACTCTTGATTCTAAAGGGTACAAGTACACTGGTGAAGGTGGAGTCGTGAAGGTCAGTAAAGGGTCTCTTGTTGTGATGAAAGGGCTGAGGAAAACCGCCAGTTTATATGTTCTGCAGGGATCCACTGTTATTGGTGATGTTGCCGTCGCTAGTTCGTCTATGTCTGATTTTGATGTTACTAGACTTTGGCATATGCGTTTGGGTCATATGAGTGAGAATGACATGGTCGAATTGAGCAAGAGAGGACTTCTTGATGGTCAAAGTATTACGAAGCTGAAGTTCTGCGAGCACTGTGTTTTTGGCAAGCAAAAAAGAGTTAAGTTCTCAACTGGCATTCATAACACAAAGGGTACGCTAGACTACATTCACTCTGATTTGTGGGGGCCTTCTAGAGTACCATCTAAAGGTGGTGCGCTTTACATGTTGACTATTATTGATGATTTCTCCAGGAAGGTTTGGGCATTCTTTTTGAAACAGAAGAGTGATGTTTTTTCTACCTTCAAGGAGTGGAAGGTCATGATTGAGAAGCAGACAGGGAGACAAGTGAAGCATCTCCGAACTGATAATGGTTTGGAGTTTTGTTCTGATGAGTTTAATGTCTTATGCAGATCTGAAGGTATTGTGAGACATCATACAGTTCGGCATAATCCTCAACAAAATGGTGTAGCAGAAAGGATGAATAGGACTTTGATGGAGAAGGTGCGTTGTATGCTCCTTAATGCTGAGTTACCGAAGTCTTTTTGGGCCGAAGCCGCTGCATATGCCTGTTATCTTGTCAATCGCTCTCCATCGACTGCTATTGAAAAGAAAACTCCACAAGAAATATGGTCTGGTACTCCTTCTAGTTATTCTAATTTGAGAATTTTTGGATGTCCTGCATATGCTCATGTTGATAATGGGAAGTTGGAGCCTCGTTCGGTGAAGTGCATATTTATAGGCTTTAGACAAGGAGTGAAGGGATACAAACTTTGGTGTCCAGAGACTGGGAAAGTCGTCATCAGTAGAGATGTTATTTTTGATGAAACTAGCATGCTTCAGGGGTCTCCATCTAAAACTCCTTCTGAGGGAGATAAGCAGAAGACAAGCACACAGGTGGAGATTGAGATTGAGCCGAGATCTATAGAGACTACTCCGGAGCCTATTTCAGATTCTGTGGATGGTGCTGACTCATCACAAGCACCTTTACAATATTCCATTGCGAAAGATAGGCCTCGGAGAGAGATTAGACGCCCACAGAGATATGCAGAGGCTGATTTGGTCGCTTATGCCTTAAACGTGGCTGAGGAGATTGATTCCGGTGAAGAACCTGAGACATATTCAGAGGCAATTAGCTGCGATAATTCTGATAAGTGGATGATTGCTATGCAAGAAGAGATGGAGTCACTTGGTAAGAACAACACATGGGACCTGGTGAAATTACCTAAGGGTAAGAAAGTTGTTCGCTGCAAGTGGGTATTTAAAAGAAAAGAAGGAATACCTGGAGTTGAAGAAGCCAGATACAAGGCAAGATTAGTTGCTAAAGGCTTCAGTCAGGTTCCAGGAGTAGACTTCACAGATGTGTTTTCCCCAGTTGTAAAGCATAGTTCGATTCGAGCCTTGCTTGGTATTGTGGCGATGCATGACTTTGAGTTGGAGCAGTTGGATGTGAAGACAGCATTTTTACATGGGGAACTTGAGGAAGATATCTATATGCAGCAACCAGAAGGTTTTGCAGTCTCAGGAAAAGAGGACTATGTATGCTTGCTGAAAAAGTCTCTTTATGGTCTGAAGCAGTCACCTAGACAATGGTACAAAAGGTTTGATTCATTTATGACTACTCATGATTTCAGAAGAAGCAGCTATGACAGTTGTGTTTATATTAAGAAGACTGATGATGGGTCGTTGGTTTATCTGCTCTTATATGTTGATGATATGTTGATTGCGGCCAATAATAAGGGAGAGATAAGAAAGGTCAAAGCACAACTAAGTAAAGATTTCGAGATGAAAGATTTGGGAGCTGCAAAGAAGATACTTGGGATGGAGATTCTGAGAGACAGAAAGGCAGGTAAATTATATCTAAGTCAGAAAGGGTATATTGAGAAAGTGCTTAATCGGTTTAACATGCATACTGCCAAGCCTGTTAGTACTCCGTTAGCTGCTCATTTTAAACTTTCAGTTGATTTATGTCCGCAGTCAGATGATGAAGTTGATTATATGTCACGGGTTCCATATTCTAGTGCAGTGGGATCTCTCATGTATGCTATGGTTTGTTCACGTCCAGATTTATCACATGCAGTGAGTGCAGTTAGTAGATACATGGCAAATCCTGGTAAAGATCATTGGAAGGCAGTTCAGTGGATTTTCAGATATTTACGAGGGACTTCTGATGTTTGTTTGCATTTTGGGAGAAATAGAGATGGTGTTATTGGATATGTTGATTCTGATTTTGCAGGTGACCTTGATAAAAGAAGATCACTTACGGGGTACGTGTTCACTGTTGGTGGTTGTGCTATTAGTTGGAAAGCTACTTTACAGAATACAGTTGCGTTGTCCACTACAGAGGCTGAATATATGGCTATTACAGAAGCTTGTAAGGAAGCTATTTGGTTGAAGGGATTGTTTAGTGAGCTTAGTGAAGATTTACAGATTACTACAGTTTTTTGTGATAGTCAGAGTGCTATTTTTCTCACGAAGGATCAGATGTTTCATGAAAGGACAAAGCACATCGATGTGAGGTATCACTTTGTACGTGATGTTATTGCTCGTGGTGATATTGTTGTGAGCAAAATTAGTACTCATGATAATCCTGCCGATATGATGACTAAGTCACTCCCTATAGCCAAGTTTAAGCATTGCTTGGACTTGGTTGGTGTTCATTGCTGAGCTTTGCCCATGAGGGCTTTTGTGGAAGAGGTGGAGAATATTCTTTTGAAGACGTGTTATGTTGAGTTACTCTTTGCTTTTGGAATTCGCGTCAAGGTGGAGATTGTTAGATATTTGGTGACCCGAATACCGTGTGATCTGATCTATGGTGAAAATCAAATTATGACAGATCTAAGGCTGATATGGATTAAATCAAATTATGACAGATCTACGGCTGATATGAATTGCTCCTTATTATAAAAGCTTATTATTGCTAGGGTTTCCTATGAGAGTTGTAAAACACAAAGATTGTGTGCCGTCATTGTATTCCACCTTTTTGATAGTGAATTTTCTCTCCTCTGCCCGTGGTTTTTTACCCGTCAAGGGTTTTCCACGTAAATCTGTGTGTTCTTTATTTTTCCTTGTTGTCTTTTGCCGTATTCTTAACAATAGTCATAACAAATTATTTTTGTACCTATCTCTTTTTATTTTGTAAAAACTATCGAATAAAGATATCAACACAGTACTTTTATATCTAAAAGTTATTTATTCATTTTCAAGAATTCTTCGATGTATTCTGCATCATTAAAAAGTTAAATGAATAATAAAAACTTGTTATATAATTTTGAAGGATCCATTTATTGTATATTATTCATTTTATTTAGGAAACGTATTATATAATTTTTTATTTTATCACGGAATCGTTTGTCATGCTGATAAGAAATCTCACCCATGTTAGAATCGCGCACACAGTCATGTAAATTTGATCGTACAAGAGATTAATTTTATCTCTCTATAGATATTTTAAAAATTTTAAGTTTAATTATAGATTAAGTAAGTTAAGGCCACAAGCTCATGAAATTTTTTAGTTTTTTTAAATTTTAGAAGAAAAAAAATTCTCAATCCATGAGCTATCTCAAGTCCACCACGGACTGCCCGGCGCAGATCGGGGCTCAAATAGGCCAATCCACCCAGATTCATCAATTGATAAAATTATATCAATTCAATTTATTTAAATTGTTTGACGAAATGAACCAATTCAATAGACTTAATCCAAATTGACGTTTCTATTAATCATCAATTTGATCTGTTTGGCATGATTAGCCTTATCAGTTTGCTCGATTGGTTTGCCTATACGATAATACACCTTGTTTGGCTAGTCCTCTCACTGACTGAATTCATTAGACTCGATGAATCTAATTGAGTGAATTAAATGTGTTATGGTGAAGTAAATAGAAATAAATAAATATTTTTATAGATTTAATATTTAATACTCGACTTCATCCAAATTTTATCGCTATATTTTTAGTAAATAAATAAATAAAATAAAATAAAATGGCTATCCTTGTGAACCAAGAACTACTTATCTAAATAACACTAGTTCACGGGCGATTATCAGACAAAGTCTGCGTTGTTAAACTCATATTATTAATAAAACGTACAAAACCATAACATATATAGCGCCCGTGGCCTAATGGATAAGGCGTCTGACTTCTAATCAGGCGATTGTGGGTTCGAGTCCCACCGGGCGTGAATATATTTTTATATTAATATACTAAACCAGCTCTGTTAACTACATTCTAATTTCTGTTGTCATAAATATTATTTTATCAACTAACATTTTAATTTATTGTTCTGATAATTTCAATAATTCTTTTTAAATGAATCAGAATAGTCAAAACTCAAAACTGATGTTTCCGTATACAATATAATAATTATAATAAAAACATAATTCAGAGCTAAATCTATCGAAACAATTATGCACTCAGAGCAATGTTATTAAAAGACAATCGTGTTTACGATTAATGCTAAATTACTTTAAATCTTTAAGATTAATTTATCCCTCACGTAGTGTTCAATAGGTTGTAACCTAACCAATTTAGAGAACAGACGAATCAATGATTTATTGATATTTTTTAAAAAATATAATTTTTAAAATTGGTTTAAACTTCTTTAATGAGAACCTTTTATTTCATAATATTTATAATATTTTAATGATATTATTATTATGATTTGATATAGATTAACTCATTTTTTAATAGGACTGCTCCACTTTCTATTAAAGTCCAAACTTTTCATTGGGACGATTCGTCTCATTAAATTTATTAATTTTATTTAACATTTTGATATTATTCTAATTTTATATTTAATAATATTTTTTTAAAAATATAATTTATTCAATAATAAAATTATATATATATATATATATATATATATATATATATATATATATATATAGAAAAGACAAACATATAAAATTACTTAAAAAATATAATTTATATGATACTTCATCCTACTAAAATATAATAATATTAATATTAGATAAAAAAATGTTAATATCGAAAAACAAAAATAGTTGGAAGTAAAGAACAAAACTTTCAAAAACGAAGTGCCTATAGATACATATGCAACTTAAACAATTTTACGCTTTTAAAAAATTTTAATTTCTGCAGAGAATGAGACTAAGAAGTGTGTGCATATGCGTATATACCTGGCTCTGCGGGAAGCAAGATTCTTTTATAGAGTTATCGAAAGAGATGTCACATCGATAGTAAAGAAAATATCCCATCGTGGTAGAGGAGGGTCCTATCAACCTTACTTAGTACGACACAAGACAATTCTATATTAATGTGGTAGGTTATCTACCGTTGAGTTCTTACCTTTCTACATGTTGCTCAGGTGGCTATCAAGCTAGATGAGTGGGAGAAGTACTGTTGATGGAGCAGAGTTACTTGGGCAAAAATATAGACTCGGTGAGAATGAACTAACTAGAGAGTCAATTTACGTCTAAGAGATCATGCAGTCGATAGGGTAGAGAGCCAATCGGGCACAGATCCAGTCAGACATGGAGTTGGTTGGCCATGGAGTTGGTCGGGCTCATTTTGCGTGTTATTTTTAATTGAATCAGACTTTCTTAATCAAAATAATTTTCCAATACTTTTAGTTATTAAACCCAATTACTATATCACATTATATGATTGGAAACAAACTCGAGCTTATTCTTTGCAAAGATTGAGAATAGAAGAGTGTTTGCATACACTAATGAAGATTAGGCAGATCAATTGATAATAGAAAGTCAACTTCTGGGTATTGCATGATAGTATGGGAGAATTTAGTGATATGGCGTAGCAAAAAGCAATCAATGGTTGCAAGAAGTAGTGTTGAAGCAAAATACAGAGTTATGGCTCATGGAATTTATGAACTCATCTAAATCAAAAGAGTGATGACATACCCAAAAATTCAATTTGAAAATGTTATGTTACTCCATTGTGATAATAAGTCAGCCATCAGTATAGCTCACAACCTTGTTCATCACGACCAGACTAAACATGTTGAGGTTGATTGTCATTTCATTAGAGAAAAGGTGGATGAAGACATTACCATTATTGAGTATATTCCTACATCTTACCAACTAACTAATCTTCTTAAAAAAGAATTATTTGAACAAGCTCATAAAGTTTTTAAAGGCAAGCTTGATCTCATCAATATTTACAGCCAAGCTTGAGGGGATAGCGTAGGAAATAATCAAATATTTTATCTTTCTTTGCATAGAGCCAATCATAGGTACAAATAGGATATAATCAATTAGAGTGATTTGATAGAATAATTTTTTTTAGGTAGAATAGTTTCTTTATTTATTTATTCTTTCTTTATTTATTAACTCTCATTGTAATTACAAAAGGGTGTCTTGGTTCATTAATAAAAAATAAGAGAGAATTTTTCTTCTCAACTTAGTTTATACTTGGTGCATGAAGTTGCCATCAATAACGGCATTATAAGGGGAAAGGACAATGAGTAACCATCCCTTTATTGCAAGCAAATAGATTGCTCTTGGTGATCAAACCCTTACACACCATGTCACGAATAAACAATCTTACAAAAGAACAAGAGCTCACTCTTGTCAGACTGCAGTTCAAGATTTTATTATAAGAGATGCATCCTAACTTTCCTGCCAACTTTGTTTGGGGTTTATATTGGAACCAAGGACAGTAATTTTGGTACTGCAGCAATAATATGGAAAAAGAATACTGTCCACTGAGTTCCTGAGCTAATCTGCATAACTGACTCCTAGTATTATGTATCAATCACTATTGAGCCAATGTCCAATAATTCTAGGACTGGCATATCCCTTCTAATTGCATCTTCATTTCTTGGTATTTTTCTTCAAATTTATGAAAGATCCTTTGATCTTTCAAAATTAATCAAGGTTAGCACGACTTTGACACTGCCCTACGAATCTACAACATAAAACTTCCTTTTGTCAGTGATAATTCAGTAGCATAAAAATTGTTAACCATGCTGTTACAGCCTTAATGAATGAACCAAGAAAATTAAAGTGGAAAGTTTGTTGAAGTGCTTTTATGTGCACAAAATTATTATGTGAAGTTATTAGCAAAAAAAAAAAAAAAAGGGGGAGGTTCCACGGAATTGATCAAGTCGTGGGTACTCAAGGTCAACTGAATGAAATTGAACCATAGCAGAGTATATTTACTGTGAATGAGAATGAGAGATCATTAATGATTAATTTAACAACGCATTTATCTCTTCTAGAGATCTTGTCATCTCTCTCAAGTTAATTTCCTAGAGACCGGTGGTTCAATACTTCAATCATTATGAGCCCACAAACTATTGGATAGCCTAGAATATCTGATGCTTGAAAAACACGCAAATAGTAAGTCAACCAAGATGATGAGATTCACAACATCTTTAAGAGAAAGCATCTAATCAACTCAAATATTAACCATGCAATCTCAGTAAGTTAACCTACTCAAATTATTCAAAAAGAGTGCAGATCATTAAACTGTAGATTCAAAAAAAAATTGGCATATAAGAACAGTCCGCACCAATCCGGAAGAATCTCTTCCCCCACAGAGCAAAAGCATGCCATCGGAGCGTGCACTTGCAGTGGCATACCTGTGTAAAGTATAATGGATGGAAAAAAATGTCAAAACATAGAAGCTAAATTGAATGTACCAATTTAAGATAACATACAATGTGGCATACATTCATGCCCACCAATTCTATAGACTAGGGGTTCTAAATCAATTCAGATCACACCTCAGATAAATGGTAACTTGATGTGGGCATAAGTCTCTAGAGTAATGTAATACTGGATGCATAAAAGTTTGGCATATAATAACAAAACAACATTACAAAGGTCAAATTGGCCTGTTATACATAGAATTATTAGTTTCTAGATGTTATCAACGTCCTTACAACAAAAGCTACTTGAAATGAAAGAAAGAGAAGACCCTCAACATTAGGAGTGGGATATTTACTAAATTGCAAAGAGAAAAATTTTATCCTTTATTTTCCTAATTCCATTCTGCATAATTTAATTCAAAATATTACCATTATGCTTATTGTTTTTGGTTTCTAGAATTAACAAATATTGTAAGTTGCTACTGCATTTTGTGATAGCTATACTTGTTATTGTCTCATATTACCATTATGTTATGCATATTATTTGCAGATGACATTTTTTTATCGATGTAACATGTGAAAGAGTAAATGTCAAACTTGAATTTTAATAGAAAACTATAGACGTAAAAAGTTTTAAACTTAGTAAAATAAAAGAATATATGAAATTTAAGTTAGTAGTAATAGACGTAGCAAAGCAATTATTAAGATAAGAGATGATGACTTACTCGTAACTAAGAGCTTTAAGTATTAAAGATTGTTTTCGTAAAAGGATAGAGGAGTTGCTAGAAATGTTTTACGTAGGATGTAAGCATGATAGCTAAAATGGAGTAAGGTGTCGAGTATTTTTGATGATCGTAAAGTACATCTAAGGTTTAAAAGAAAGTTTTACAAAACGGTAGTTAGATCTACTATGTTATATGGAACAAAATATCGGGTTATTAATCATGCACATGAGCAGAAGATAAGAGTCGCAAAGATGAGGATGTTAAAGTAGATATATGTAGCCATGCGAAGATAAACGGGATAAGAAATGAGAACACTAAAAAGAAAGTCAGAGTTGCGTCTATTAAGAGAAAACTTCGAAAGGCACACTTAAGATAATATGTATATGTACTTAGGCGACCAATAAATGTCCCAATTAGGTGATGGGAAACCATAATAAATGTGCACATTAATCGCGGAAAAGGAAGATCAAAGAAGACTTAATTAGCAACAATCAAACAGATAAAATTCATTTAAATAATATAGATTAGGATATAGTAGAGAATCGAGCTCAATAACGTAGAAGGATCCATATAGCTAACCTCATTTACTGGGATAAAGGCTTTTATACTTATTGTCTCAGATTATAGCAATGTTGCAATAAGCAATAATATCATCACAAAAAGGCACCATATACCAACTTTAGCGGCAACCTTGTTTAAAGTAGTGTTCTTTCGTGACGAGCTAAAGAGTTGTAACTAACTTCACTTGATCTCATGAAAGGGCTTTCAAAACCCTAGATCTTAATCTTCATTTTCTTTCTTCCCGTCAGCACCAACACCCTAACTCGAGCCCTCTAACAAGTAGACACTCGAATGAGCCTCCTCAAGTACTTTAGTGACTTCTACTCCAACCTACTTTCTACCAACATTGTATCATTGTCATCCACCATATTCCACTGCTAACATCCTTTGTTGTAGCCATGGGCAAATCAAAGTGAAACCCAATACAGGCAATTGCCCCTACTTAGTTTCTCAAGTAAAAGAGATGATACATGTAATTGTATAAACTAACAATTCATTGATGGCATCTCTCATTTGTACCCGTTCTTGCATATTGATCAATTTGACAAACCCATAATTTAAATTTCACCTCTTAAATGTTTAAATTAGTTCTAATTTTTATTTATCTTCCTTAAGTAAATATTTTTTGAACCTAATTGCTAATGTGTTGATCATAACCACAACTTTATCTATTTAGCATCATTCCTACTCTTTCTCTTGTTCTCAGATCCTGCTTCTCAAGGTATTTTTGTTCTTCTCTTGTCCATCATTCCTGTCATCTCTCCAAACATTTGTTTTCTAAAAACAATCCTGTGCAACATAGACAAATCCAAGCACCTCAAGTTATAAAAACATTGGTGATTATGGCTTTTATTTAATAATAAGATTAACTTGGATCATGAATTATTAATAGCATATAGCTGCAGTGAATCATATAGTTGCTCCTCTAGATTCGTTATTTTCACTACTTCCTTGGTAGGCTTCAATGTCATCACCCATCATCCTTTTTCCAGTTATGAAAGAAATCATATATGCCAACTTGGAAATATTGCACCAAGCCCTCCCTCCTCTCTCTATCCTGTTTGCTTTTCTTCTCTTACCAGATTTTCTCCTTAATCTTCACCCTCACCCTGAATCCATCTTTGTCTCAACTATTTCAGATCAAGTAAATTTTCCTCTCCATTGAGCTCTATACAAGCAATATCATTACTAATATTTAAATTAATTAAACATTTCTTACATGGACTAATTTTTTTCTATTCCCCCTCTCTACCCCTTGCACCTTCAACTCTAAAAAGATATGTGAATCCTTCAACTCTAATTATTTGAGTATTTTATATTGAAATGTAGAATTCCTATAGTCAAATTCAAAGCTTAGACCAAATTGGAGATTAAGTTCAACTAAATTATCTCATTGAAATAATCAACACACCAACATTTTTTTAGTTATCATATACCTTCTAAAGAATGTCAACGTTATCTATACAACAATTTGTGCATGGTTAAAAGTGGCAGTTCCAAGTTTAACAAAATCCATGAATTGTCTGTATTGGACAGTTTAGGATCATAGGTTTTTGTACCATTGTTTGTGTTCTAATTACTGTGTTCAAAGTTAGAAATTTCAACTCATCTCCTAATTTGTTCTCTAAGTGATATCCAAATGATCCACCTACTTGGAGAACAATAGGAAGATGCAAATAAAATTTTTAGCTTCAAGCACTATTAATAAAACAGTAGTACAAAGACGTTCATGTTTTCCATGGTTTCTGCAATAGTCAATGGCCTTGGCAATCTTGATCACAGAAACAAGGACATCTACAACAACTTTCGTGACAATAGTATGAAACTCTCACAGCTTCCATGATAAGGTCTTCACAACAAGTATTGCAATGGGGCCTTGCCCTAAAAAATTTTTTGCAATGCATTCTCTAACGCTATTTTTGTTAAAATTTCAGCGAACGCATTGTTTCAGCTTCCTAAAAATGCTACAAATAAAACAATCTCACATTCTAGCTGTCGGTCTATCTCCTTCAGGGTTTAATTTCTGCCATCTGTAAGGTTTCTGTGCAGTATCCAATGCCCAAGTATCAGATAGAACTCTTTGTCCTGGAAAAAAAATCAATTTCCAATTAAATGGGAAAGCAATCAAAGTACTAAGACGAAATGTTCAAGAACAAAATATTTTAATGTTATTGCAAAATACAAACAAATAAAAAGGTACGAGAGCAACAAGAAAAATCTATGAAAGGCCATCAAATCTACATATCTAGGATTTTGATGCCCGGAGACGGGAAAATTTCATTTCACCCCTTAAAATTTATTTTCTGAAAATGCCCCTGAAAATTTTAGCATCATCAAATATCACCCAGAGCGTGAAAACTCTTGTCTTTTTGCCCCAACCATCAATATTCTTAAGTTAGTTAACAAAAATGATGATGCAGCAAACATTTGTCATCATTTCAATAAAGTTGTAAACTAACAAATCACTATTCCATTAAATAAACCGAATGACAAAGAAGGGAAATTTCATTTCCACTCAAAGTTTACCAATTTTTCAAAATACCCCCTCAAGTTTTAAAATGTCACAATATCCCTTAGAGTTTGAAAACCCATCATATTACCACCAATCATCAGCGCCATAATGTTACTTAAGAAAATGATTATATGGCATCATTTCATTGATGTTGAAAGCTAAAATGTAAGCATTCCAGTAACTTAACTAAATGGTGTTAGTGGTTCAAGGTAAAAGGACAAGAGTTTTCAAACTCCGAGGGACATTTTGATAACCTTAAAATTCTAGAGGGCACATTGAAAAAGTAGATAACCTTGGAGATTGAAATGAAATTTCTTACCAAAGAAAGAAGAAGATAAGATGAATCCAAGTAGCACATCGTGACTTGATTAGTCTAGATTATTGTTGAAGTTCTTAGTATTCACACATACTTTAGTAGCAAAGAAAGTTACTAGCATGGGAAGCATGCATATCCAATAAAGGTGTTTGGAATGCGGTAATCTAGCATTTTTCTAGAAATATTGCATGTAGTAGTTTTGTCTACTTTGCTGTCATAGTAATTCACATTAACTCATAGGAGAAAAGTAACTTACGAGGGGTTGTAATTGAAATACCACCCTCTTGGTATCCATAATCTTGTTGCAGTTATTTACTAAAAAAACTCTCTCCCTGTCTCTAACAGAAATGCAGATAACCTATGATGGGATGGTAATAGGATTATTTATGATGTGAAACTACATAAATTTCAAAAGAATAAATATGTAAAATTTAGTAAAAACCATGTGCAAGAAATCTCTTGCTTTGATTATTTAATGTGCATGAGTATGTACGGAAATGAACTTGAATTCCTACGAATCTGTTGATCGTTCCAAACATGCAAATGCAGAAATTCGTAATTTGCAATAATAATATTGCCCATGCCAAATTCTGTCACGCAGGATTCCAAAAAATCCTGCATCATTAATATATCAGTATGGTAATGTAGATTATCATGACAGATTATTTCTCAACCCACATCAGCACCATGTAAAACAGAGTCTCCTCAATAAGTTAAAAACAAATTGGTATAAAATGATCAAACATCCACACTGTCACGCCGATAAAGGTTCTAAGAAAATCAGATGGAAAGAACCAGAAACCTAGATAAAAACCACAACATCAACCAATCTTTCACTATGCACTAAAGAGCAAGTTTCAGTAATTGGATTGCAGAATCTAAAAAAACAGCATTCAAGGATGATTCCTGATTATTTGGAGTTAGATATATCCATCTTATTCCAATATGGAACTCTATGTAAGGATATATGCTAGGAATACCTAGATTTTTATAAGACAAAAACTGATAAGAAGTTGTTGTGGGATAGATGAATGGTCGGTTTGTCCTTCTAAAAGGGGTGGATGAATAGACAACAACCTAAAATTAAAAGTCCCATAATACAAAAGCAAACATTAGTTGCTCAAAGTGCTCAAGTGTGTATTCGGTGCATTGAGTCAAGTGGTAATCGCTGCGGAATAAGAATAACAAAAACAAGACACAATTACATAGTTAATTTAACATGGTTCAAAGACCCACTCTTAATTCATGATCTATTGCGCGTGCAGCGCGTTCCCTCAATAGATGTGACCCCGACTTTTTTTCTAATATTTTCATTCCTTATCACATCATCCTTGTATGCCCACATATCCACCTTAACATCCTCATCTCTACAACTCTCATCTTTTGTTCATGTAGTCGAGTAATAACATGACATTCAGCTCTATATAATATAACAGGTTTAACCGCCGTTTTGTAAAACTTTCCTTTAAGTTTTAGATGTACTTTACAATTACACAAAACACTAACACTCTCTTCCATTTCAACCATCCCGCTTGTATTCTATATAAGACATCTCTATCAATCCTTCTATCCTTTTGCAAAAATAATCCTAAATATTTAAAACTCTCAGTTACAGACAACTCGTCATCGCCTATCTTAACAATTGTCTCATTACATCTAATATTACTAAACTTAAATTTAATATATTGTGTCTTTACTCTACAAGCCTAAAACATTTCACTTCTAGCATTTCCAGTCAAGATTCGAGTTTAGCATTTACTCTTTCACGTGTTTCATCTATCAAAACAATATCATCCGCAAACAATATGCATTGTGGTATCGTATCTTGGATGTGCCTAGTAAGTTCATCCATGATTAGTGTAAAAAGATAGGGACTTAACGATGATCCTTGATGTAACCTTATCTTTATGGAAAACATTTCGATTAATCCGCTTGAAGTCTTCACTCCTATCATTACATCCTTATATATATCCTTAATTAGTTCAATATACATTATACTAACACCTCTCTTTTGTAAAATTTTCCATATAATTACTCTTGAAACTCTATTATAAGTTTTTGCTAAGTCGTCAAATATCATATGTCAGTCTTGCTTTTGTTTCTGATACTTTTCAATTAATTGTCTAAGAAGATGTATAGCTTTTATTGTCGACCTTCCATGCATAAATCCAAATTGATTTTCAGTGACCGTAGTCTCCTCCCTTAGTCTTTTTTCAATCTCTTTTCCAAAGTTTCATAGAATGACTCATTAGTTTAATACCCCTATACTTTACACAATTTTGTACATCTCCTTTATTTTTATATAAGGGAACTAGAGTATTAACCCTCCACTGATTTGACATTCTTTTAATTTTCAATATCAGATTGAATAACTTTGTTAGTCATTCAATACCTCATTTTTCTAAACATTTCCATACCTCTATCGGAATATCATCTGGTTTAACTGCTTTTCTATTTTACATCTCATTTAAAACTTATTCTACTTCTACAATTTGAATTCTATAATAAAAATTTAAATTTCTATACTCATTTGATCTACTTAAATTATTTAAGTTAAGTTGTTCACATAAACCTTCATTAAAAAGTTGATGAAAATATCTCTTCCATCGCTCTTTTATTTTCTCATCATTTACTAGTAGTTTATTGTATTGTCTTTAATACATCTTATTTGAATAAGATATCTTGTCTGTCTCTCTTTCACTTTAGTTATTCTGTAAATATCTCTTTTTCCTCTTTTGTATCCAACTTTCGATATAAGTGTTCAAAAGTTTCATTCATTACTTTCTTAGCCTCTTTCTTAGCTACTGTTTATTTTTTTAAGTTTTACTTGTTCTTACAAGTATATAATACCTTATAAGCTGTTCGTTTTTCTTCACTTTCTTTTGTGCTTTCTCATTCCACCATCAAAATTTTTTATTTAGCAGTGCACATCCCTTTAACTCACCGAGTACACTCTTGGCTATTAGTTTTAACTTTAATATCGTCTTATCTCATGTCATATTTAAGTCGCCGTATATTTCTCCTAATACTTATACTCCTATCCTCTCCTTATATATGTTTTGTTTCACATTGCATATTTTTCTTCTGTTGATACTATGCTTGAAGCGTATATCTAATACTACTAACCTATGTTAGATAGTTAAGTTTTCTTCATGGATAACTTTGCAATCTTTATAAATATTTCTATCTTTTTTCTTAATCATAAGAAAGTCAATTTGTGATTTATTATTCCTTTTTTTGAACATGACCAAGTATTCTTCTCTTTTTTTAAAAAACGTATTAGTTAATATAAGGTCATATGATATTACAAAATCCAATATAGTTTTTCCTTCATTTCTTGTTCCAAACTCATAACCTTCATGCACCCTATCATATTCCTCATTTTTCACTCCTACATGTTCATTTAGATCTCTTCCAATTGAAATCATTTCGGTTGGCGGAATATTTTGTAATACTTCACCTAGGTCGTCCCAAAATCTATATTTAATATGTTTATCTAACCCTACTTGAGGTGCATATATGCTAATTAATTAATAATTTCTTTCATCACTACTATCTTGAGAGATATAATCTTATCCCCTTTCTACCTACTCCTACTACTTCATCTTTTAGAGAACTATCGACAACAATACCTACTCCATTTCTTGTTTTACTCATTTCTTGTGTACCATAATTTAAAATTTGAATTCTCTATTAGCTTTGCCTGCTCTCCTACTCATTTTATCTCTTGTACACATAAAATATTAATTCTTCTCTTAATCATCGTATCTACTATCTTCATTATTTTACCAGTGAGTGTTCTTAGATTTTATATTCCAAATCTTAGACAATAAGATTTCCTATAATATTTGTTCTTACTCAACCTATGGTGTGAGAACTCTTGCATATTTAACACTACACCCGAGTTCTCATGGAGATGCAGTGGCCCTTGCCAAGACGTTACAGTTGCATCCTGCAATGTGTTCCTTACGAGAAACATTCTAGCATTAGCATAATAGTTTGATGAATTCATTCATTGAACATTATCTAAAAATCCATACTGACTAGCACTTAATGCGCAACGCTCACCTTTTTTCAACCGGGCTTGGGATACACTTTGGTGGGTTTCAATTTAGAATCGTATGTAAAATAAAAATTTAGGAACTAAGTTAAGTATTTTTCTAATAAAAATACGCTATATAGACAATTAATCTTACTCTAAAGTCCATATTCTATTGTAGCAACCACTCAACCATCACTTTTAGTTCTTCAAAGAAAAGAATTAACAGAAAATTTAAATCACATGTTTGCATCATCTACCATTTTAGCTCCATCCTTGTTTCGACAGTGCTTCTTTTATCTATTGTTCAAATTTTCAAACCAACATCACAGATAGAATGCGATTAAGAAAAGAAGTAACTACTTTGTACTTTTATCATTGCTCAATGGCAAGAACTTAATCTAACTACAATATGACAATGGAGCTATACCATCATTGCCGCTAACTGTGACAAGATAACGCTGAGCAACCAGGTCCATAGCGTGTCCATATCGAGGACCTGGACCAGGTCCTTGAACAACCACCCTGCAAGATAATAGTTATTAATACAAAAAAAAAATGTCCATCTAACACCTGCATATACCCAGAAAATCAACAGAATAAGAAAAGAAGCATTTCAATCTTCACCTGTGCCATTTGAATTTATCATTTGTCAGATCAAGAACATAAAGGTCATCAGTTGAATGCCCAGCTGGCCCAATGCCACCCTAGTGACCGAATGACCAACTATCATTGTTCAAAAAAGAGAATAACAACACAAAGCCAGAAAATTTAGAAATTGTTAACTAAGTGTCTATGCAAATCTTGCTACCTGGAAAACAACCATAGTACCGACAGCTGCGGCGGCATGAGCAGCCCTCGGTGAGGGCGGTTCTCCCACAGGATGCAACCTGCCATTTCGTACAAGGAAAGAACTTCCAATTAAAATTGATGACTAGCAACCTTCGTACATGCAGCCAGTAACAGTCCATACCTGGTCCATTTCCGGGTTTTGACGTCATACAAGTGAATCGAATTCGTCACGCCAGCGAGCCCTTCACACCACAATGAGCAACTTCATCAATAGAAAAACAGCATCGCACTGCAGATTAAGAGAGGCGAGGGAAGCGGTGCGGTAGATTACTGATGCCCGGAGCGGCGGAGGAAGCGCCGCCTTCGATGGCAGTGGCACCGCCAAAGAGAATGAGTCGGGGCCCGTGGGACTTGGTGGAGGCCACGGCGGTGAGGGAGTGACCGCAGCGGGGACCTGGGGCGTCATCGTCGGTCTCCCAACTCGATTCCAGCGCCTGGTAGCTTGGCGCCGGGTTCGTCCACGGCCTCGACCCCATCTTCCGTCGCCGGCGACTCCACCGCGGGAATCCAAAAGAGCGAGAAACGGCGTCGCGATCTGAGAAATTGAAAGACGGGCCGTGAAGGCGAGAAGCAAGGAAGAGCTCGGCAGGAAACCCTAAGGTGGGCTCTGCCTCGAGCCAACCACTCTTCGGCGCCGGCTCGTGTAGGACGTTGGGTGATGAACTTTGAGCATTTTAAAAAAGCGCACCAAATTTGATTTTTGGACAAATTTCGAAAGGACATGCTTTAAATTTGAGAAAGACCATTTAATTCGACCTTGACATTCACTAATTTTTTTTTTTCTTTTTTTTTATTTCTAATTTATATAGAATATTTAATATTTTTTTCTTTTCTCTTTTACCTACAACGTCATTCCTCTCTTTTTTTTTTTCCTTTTAAATTAAATTAAATTTTAATTAAAAATAATATTCTAAATTTTTTTATTATTTTTATTTTTAAACTTTAATAAAAATTTTAATAAATATAAAAGAAAATTATTAAACATATTTTTTATTTTTTAATATCTAATTATAAAATAAAAATAAAATTAATAAATCTAATTTTATTAATAAAAAATTATTTTGGTACTTGTCATTAAAAAACCAACACCACGGCTTAAATACTAACATCATTGTGATGTTGATTTTCAAAAACTAGCATCATAATATTTTAAAAGTTTCAAATCATTTTAAATACTATTGGAACTACCTTTAAAAGTAAACAAAGGTTTATTTAGATTAGGTTCACCTAATAAACTCATAAGAGTTTGAATAAATTCAATCAGAGCTCTCTAGGTCAATTATTAAATTTTGATTAAAACTCATTGATAGACCTAAATAACTCAAATTTTGGAAAACTTGCAATGAGATGGAAGATGTGAGTGTATAGAAAAGAGATATAGTGAGAAAAATTCTAGTCCTAGTCTCCTACATGAAATTATAGACTCGTGTCAATTGACACAAAGTCTAAGACTTTCTAAATCTTTTAAGCAATGTTGGAAACCAATTACAATGATAACGAAGGGTATTGCATAAATCTACAGGAGTTAGAATGAGGTGATCAGATCTCTCTAGGTTCATCAATGAATTTTGACCAAAACTCATTAATGAACTTAGATGACTTAGTTTTTTGAAATTTTGTAACAAGATGGAAGTGTGGACTGTATAAAATGTAGATAGTGTTAGAAATCTTGGTCCTACGTCTTCTACACCATATCTTCATTCTAAAAAGTTTCAAACTCTGTGTCAATTGACACAACTTATAACTTCATGCAAGAGACTTAGGATCAAGATTTCTCATCATATCTCCCTTCTACACACTCACCCCTTCCATCTTATTGTAAGTTTTCAGAAATCTGAATCCCTTGAGTCCATCAATGGTCTTTGATTAAAAATTTATTGATAGACCTAGAGAGCTTCGATCACACTCATTCCAACTCGTATGAGTTTATTAGATGAATCTGAGTTCAAATAAATCATCGTTTACTATTTTAAGCCTCTCCCAACAATATTCAAAAATGATTTGAAACTTTCAAAATATCATGATAATGGTTTCTGAAGATAAACACTATAATGGTATTCATCTTTGAAAAATCAATACCATAGTGTATGATCAAAATCAACACTGTAGTGCTAATTTCTAAAGACCAGCACCACTGTTGTATTAGTCTTCAAAAACTAACATCACAGTTTGTACTAGTTAATACATGATCATAACTTGGTCTATGTGTATTAAAATCAGGATTGGACACCATATTTACTCTCTACACACTCCACACTTCCATTTCATTATAAAATTTTAAAATTTTAGGTGGTTTAAATCAATCAATGAGTTTCAGTCAAGACTCATTGATGGACCTAGAAAGATTTGATCGGGTTCATTCCAATTCCTGTAGGTTTATGTAGTGTCTTGAAGTTCAAGAATGTCCTCCGTTATCATGGTATAGGTATATAATTTCGTGTAGGAGACTGAAGATCAAGATTCCTCACCATATTTTCCTTTTACACACTCACATCTTCTATCACATTGTAAGTTTTCAGAAATCTGAGTCTTCTAGATCCATCAATGAATTTGGACCAAAATTCATTAATAAACCTAGAGAGTTCTGATCGTAATCATTCCAACTCCTATAGGTTTATTATGCAAACTTGATCCAAATAAATCTAAGACCTCCCAAGAATGCTCAAAACAATTTGAAACTTTCAAAATACTATAGTATTGATCTCTAACACTATAACAATATTGGTATTTAAATTGTGGTGTTGGTTTTTGAAGTCCAGCACCAAAGTAATTGTTAATTCTATTTTTTGTTATTTTTATTAATAAAATTAGCTTTATTAATTTTATTTTTTATAATTAGATATTAAAACATAGAAGATATTAAAAATAGGGGAAAATATTTTTATGTTTTATTAAGTTTCTTTTATTGTTTTTAAATTTTTATTAAAGTTTTAAAATAAAAAATCAGATTATTATGCCAATTAAAGTTAAAATTATAGTTTAATTTAATTTAAGAGGACAAAGAAGAAAAAATGATGTTGCATGCAAAAGAGAGAAAAAAAAGTAAATATTAAATGTTGTATGTAAATAAAAAAAAAGAGAATGAAAAAATTAGTAAAGAGGGGTAAAATGAGAATCAGATGTGCCTTTTAAAAAGAATGAAACTTTAATGTGCCTTTTGGGCATTCTCATACTTGAATTACACTTTTAAATGAGGCATTTATTTATCATTTATCCCTCTCATCATTTATTTAATATTGCATTTAAAGAATAATATCACAACAGTATTGATTTTTAAAATTAATATCATAGTAGCACTGATTTTAATATTTATATAGCATCCAAATGATGTTAATATAAAAATTAACATCATTATGTTAGAAAATCTAAAAGTCTTTTGAGAATTTCGTAACTTTAAATGTGCTTAGAGTAGTCTCAATAATTTTTAAAGCTCTAGATAGAAAATAATTAGGGCCTTACTAGTTTTTTATTAAAAAATATTATTATTTTAAAAATAATTTGTTTATATAAAATATTATTAAAGATATTTAATTTTAAAAGGTTATTTTCATGATTGAAAGTTATAACATTAAATTGAGGAAAAATTTTCTTCTAAATTTTTAAATATAATTTATTAAAAAATAATGTATTTGTCTAATTAATATTTTTAATCAACTAAATAAAGTTAAATTTGATAAATAAAATATTAAAAATACTAATTAAATTTGATGATTAATCATTATAATATTGATTAATATACATTTTAATTTAAATTTTTTAGTAATCAATTAACTTCAAATAAATTATCAATTAAATTTATCAAGTCACAAATATTTAATTAATAGTATTTTTTTAATATTAATGACAGATTATATAAAAAAAGATTTATAGGAACACAGAAATGATAATAAAGTATAAAGGCGTGATAATAAAAGTATAAAAATGATAACATTGAAAAAGAAAGATAGAGAAAAAAATAAAATTTAAAGAGAAATATTAAAAATATTTTTTAATTTTTAAAAGAATTTGTATAAAAAAAATATTAATTACTAATACATATTTTAATTTATTAAACATATCTAATTTTGATCAGTAAATCAAACTTATGTAATAGAATAATAATGTCTTCGTTCGACCTCAGAGGTGATTACCATCACAAACCTTATGTATTCTCATAACCACATAATCAACTTCCTTAGGTCTAAAACATTTGAGAAGGGGGGGGGGGGAGGGTTGATAGCTCATGCCTTGATTGAGTCACTTGGGAGCTTAGCTTATTTGAGATTAGTTAGGATGTTTATCCTCCAATCTAGTTTCCCATCTAGCATGTATTATAGACAGTATACTCGAGAGATGAGTGCCACTTGAGTCAGGAATAGATGCAAGAATTAGAATTGAGGGGGACTTGAACTTAATGTAAGCTCCTGCGACCGATGCTTCGTGATGAATAGATAGATGACTTTATCCATCAGGTTTTCGATAGACAAAAATAACCCTTTTTGTTAATCCAGGTATCTGAACCTGACTAATCTTGAAGGTGGATGATTTTCCTTCTAGTTTGCCCACCAGATAAATCCAGAAGTGCTCACGGTAATTCACCCAATAGCCGACTTTCATAGCTAAAAATTCACGGTAAAACTTGCCCTTGCTCCAGTTGGGTTCGAATCATGATACTATGTGAATCCACCAAACGCCTTGCTATTGCACCGTGCCCCGGGGTGACAAAAATAACTCTTCGTCAAGTGCTGATGATGCCAACTGATTATGATATTTCCATGCATAGCTTTTTTGAGAGAAAATCTTAACTTTTGAGGAGACCATTAATGATTCTCGTATGATCGCTACACATGCAACGAATACTGGTATAGTACTCGTACCCTATATTATGGATATTGCACATCCAATTGAAGTAGTAATTCAAAATATTCCAATGTCATCTCTGATGGAATTGGAGGGCCCTTCTACTCAGATTAATATATTGTCTTATATTGATGAGAAAGTAACTCAACTACCTCAATCACAAGTGTTTTTAAGGTAATCCATGAGGGAATGGAGATCCACAGTTACCCATAATTATATTTATCTCTAAGAGCATGATTTTGGCATAGGGTTGAAACGTGATCCTATATCTTTTTAAGAAGTCAAATATTGCTCTAATCCCGAGAGATGGATTGAAGCTATGAAAGATGAGTTGAAGTCTATGATAGATAATGATGTTTGAAAATTTATTGAACTGCTTGAAGGTACAAAATCTGTTGGTTGTAAATAAATATTTAAAATCAAATGGGATTCAAGAGGTAATGTTGAAAAATATAAAGCTCGTCTTCTTGCCAAGGGATTTGCTTAAAAGGAGAACATTAATTTCTAGGAAACGTTCTCATTTGTGTAGACGAAAGACTTTCTTTGCCATGGTGGTCGGTGACAACAAATCCTCTCCAACAGCACCCTCCGAGGCATATGCATCTCCTCCTCGGATCAAAACCCTAGGGGTTCCTTTATCCCTCGCCAATGAAACCCTAGATCTTCCTCATCTTAATCTAGATCTCCTCTTCTTTGCTTACTCCTCCTTGCCTTCACAACCACCACCATCGCGTTCTCCATGGAGGGGTCGGTGGTAGTGCCACCGCAATAAGCAACAACATACACCTCCACCGCGATGCCCTCTACGGCTCGACCCCTTCAAAGATGTAAGCAGTGTGCTTACAGCTTCGACACCCCGTAGCCATTGATCTAGTTGGGGTTGGGACCTCTCTGCCGCCATCTACACCGGCGATGACAGTAGGATCGAATTCAACGCTAGAGGGGGAGTGAATAATGTTACGAATTTTACAAGTTTGAAATTAAAATCAAAATTACTAGAGTAATGCAACGGAATAAATATGAGCAGTTAACTCAAGTATACAATGAAGTTGATAACAATATCTTTGTCTAAGCATACAAAGTTCTCACACAAATAATAATGATGCACAACTTAAACAAATTGATTCTTATTTCGATTACTTTCTTTCTAAAAAATTTCTAGAGGTGAAGAAATCTTTAAAAAGATCTAAAAATTAAGCACACAACAATATATAATTTTACGATGACAAGGAAATAATAAAGTTAGGCTAGTGTTGCTGATTTAAGAAGATGAGGTTGTTGAACGTTGCGAAGTTGCCGAAGAGCATAGCGAATAAGAGCACAAGTCGACTTGTAGTGAGTTGGAAGAATTGAATGATCAAGACTCTGCCTCGATGCTCATTTTATAGGCCTTCTTCGAATGCTAACATGGCACTTCTCGATCGACTAGACTATCCCCGATTGCCTGGGAGACTACTGGCGTGACTATAAAGTTTATTTAGTAGTAAATGCTATCTGCGATTTTGGTCGATTAGGTTCCCTTCAATTGCTTGGAGCTAGGTCAATTTCTATCTTTAACTTGCTTTCTCGAATCACTGAATCTCATCCTATCGGTTGCTTGGAAGCATCTATGGTTGCTTGGACGCTGTGGTCACCAATCCTCGCTTCAATTGCCTGGTAGGTCTCGACTCCAATGATTGAAAGTTATCTCCAGTTAGTTGCCTCAACTCCCTCCTGATTGCTGGAAATTGTTGAACCTTACTTCCTTATACTTGATATGCGTAATCAGTATGATATAAAGTTTAACTTCACTCATGTGTACCTTGACTAGATATTCAATTTTCAGTTGATCCATCTAGTGTGATTTTTCAAATTTAGCTTTTGGCTGATTCCACTTGGACTTGTTTGTCAAGACTTTAGCTCCCAGCTAATTCTGCTTGGACTTGCTCTGTCAAGACTTTAACTTCTAGCTGATTCTGCTTGGACTTACTTTGCTAGTTCCCACTAGGTCTTTTTTGCTTGGTTCCCAACCAAGACTTAACCAAGTGTCAGGTTCCCAATCAGGACTTTGCACTTGCCTAGCTTCACTAGGACTTAGGCAATTATTTAGTTCCCTACCAGAACTTTGCACTTGCCTAGTTTTAATAGGACTTAGTCAATTGTCTAGTTCTCAACCAGGACTTCGCACTTGCCTAACTTCACTAGGACTTAACCAATTGCATGGTTCCCAACCAGGACTTCGTACTTGTTAAGTAACCTACTTCACTTGACACAGAATCATTAGTTCATAAATAAACTAATTTTATACTTAGTCATAGATCAAAACTCTGGGTTCATTGTGGTGCTTTCAACACCAACAGTGACAACTTGTACTAATTCCATGTCGAGCTTCCTCGTAGAAATGTTGCCTCCCACTACCAGTGCCTAGGTCTATAGGCGCAATTGCTAATCGATGCACTCTACTCGCTGCTGAGCTCTAGGACATCCTTGCGCTCCCCAAAAAAGAGTTTTTTCTGTGGCCACCTCAATGACACACTCATTTTATGAGTCAACTCCCTCGACCCCGCTTCCTTCACCATCACCCCCCACCTCAGGACGTGCGTCACCGAGTAATCCCTCATCTTGGACACCGTCAAATTGGAATTAGATGAAGAGCAAATCCCTTACAACCCCTCCGAGTATTTGGCATTGAGAGCTTCACATTCAAGATAAGTTTTCTGTGCTTCGATCAAAAATCTATTACCACATTTTCTCTAGTTGCTTGAAGTAGGGATCACCTCCATGATTTGTTGATAGTTGGTGACCTTTGGGCCTATTTACTAGAGTATCAATGATCTATTTCCTTATATTTACTTTATTACATGATGTAAATAAGTTTCTCTCTAAGAATTTTAAAATGGAAGATATGTGTGAGACATCTTATGTGATAGAAATAGAAATATTTCATAAAAATTTACAAGGATTATTGAGATTATATCAGAAGAACTATATTAACAAAGTATCAGAGAGATTTAAAATGGAAAACTGCTCTATAGAAATAATTCTAATTTAAAGGGGATTGTTAAATATCAAAACTAGTTGGACTCATTTGTAAATAAGCCTAATGGTTTATGGGTTATAAGACTATTGGGTTAGTGTTTGGCTTGGATCCGAACCCGTTAAGAACCAATAAGAAGCTACAGTAGCCTCGGTTCTTCCGCCTCTCCCGATCGCCGAACCACGCCTCCGCGAGATCTGAGCTCCGCACGCCGTTCGCGATCCGGAGCTGCTGCAGCCACCGATCTGCTCGCTTCTTCTTCTTCTTCTTCGATCACGGCGAAGGTGGTTTCAGCGTCGTTCGTCATCTGTCCGTGAGGTAGCTATGGGCGTCGGCGTGTGGTGGACAGGCTGAGCAGCGCAGACGGTGCGACGAAGGCACGTGTGTTCCACACCGGCGGTCTTCTTCCCGAGCCCATCAGCAGTCCTTTTCTCCAACCACAGCCTTCCGTCGCGGATTCTAGCTTCCGCAACTCCCCTTCGTTGTCTCCCTTTCAGCAGTGGGCGCAATCGAAGAGGAAATCGGTAAGGGTTTCGATTTGAGTTCGTTGGATTTCTTCGGAGTTGTTATATCAGGATTTGCTTCGTTCCACAGTGGATTCGATTGAGGAGTTGGTTTGGTTCCAGCCGGCGAGCAGAGGCGAATCGGCGAACAGAATAGGAATATAGGTAAGGATTTTGAGCTAGGATTTCGATTTGATCTAGGTTTCTTTAAGCTCAGATCTGTGGTTTTCCAGATTTCTGGAATGAGATTCGTGGCTGAGCTCTCTTATTGGATTCGACTGTGAGAAAGGAGGAAGAAATCAATTGGAGGTAAGCTCTTTTAGAAGTTGATTAAGTTCATGGTTTATAATTCGTTGGGTTGATTAGTATGGTTTACAGTGTGATTAGTATGAATTGGGATTCTGATTATGAACAGATTTAATTGGAGAATTTCTGGTGTTGGTGGCTGTTAAAGAAGAGTGGACCCAGATTTAAATATCAGAACTGATTCTAGAGTTGATTGGGACAGATCTAGGGACCCATTTGAGGTAAATTGTTGAAACCAATCTTTGTAGGATTTGGTTGTTTAGTTAAGGATTGATCAGTGTTAAGGTAAGATCAGATATCCTATTTGGTGGGAGTGGTTTAATTGTGTTAATGATTTGTTAATGGATCGATTGGTGTATAGATGTTTAAAATCATGTATGACTCTATTATGAATTTATTAGTGTAATTGTTGTAATTAGGGATATTATTTACCCTATTGCAGGACCTTGACTTATTGGTCCTATTACGCGGAGCGTATTGTTCTGGGGGGTTCTAGTTGTTTCGATCGTCTGAGCAGGCGGGTACCTTGACTTATCTTTTATAGATAGGTCTTTACAGATATGTGTAATTGCTAGCTATCAGTAATTATGTTTCTGCTCATTTGGACTATCATGCTGCTTGGATACCTGATCTGTTTCATTTACACAGCTTATTGTTATTTATTTCTTTCTAGTATTCAGATACTTATGCACATTTTGGATATCAGTTAGTCATTGCCATGTTGAGATCATCTGATACCTTTGCCATGTTTAGCTATCTGATACCTATGGATTTTTGATACCACCTGATACTTGTCCATATGCTTTAGTTGGTTTATCTTGCTCTGTATCGGTGTTTATACTAGACCTGAGACTTTACCTCATTATGATTATGGGAGCATATGACATGGACTTGTAGATGGATAGGTGGTGCATGGATCATACTGATGGATATGCATTTGGATATATGCTGCATGGACTAGTGTCATACATCATGCTTGCATATATTGCATAACTGACGTGCGGGATTCCATTGTTGTTGAGTCCGGCGTCAGTTACATGCGGGCTACCAACCAAAGGGTGTGTGTAATTGCATGTCTTGTGATCATTGCTCCTGCTCCTATTTTAGTCGAGTCGCTCCTATTATAGTTGTAGCACAGTTCGAGCCCGTCACTCGTATATGATTTACACACACACTCCACTCATGGGTTAGTGGAAACCTTTAGGTTGGTGCATACTTGCCCTGATCGGAGCTTCGCTAGGCCACCCAGGATAGTGGTTTCATAGCGTGATAGCATACAGGGATCCCTCCTCTGTCATTGTGACCAGGAGATGAGAGCTTGCTCGCCCACTTATGATTTGGGTACCAGGATAGGTGTACACCTTGAGGACATCCTGTCCACTCGGTCACGCAGGAGCAGTGACGGCAGAGTGCACAGAGGTCACAGCCCTACCCACTCGACGACTTCACCACTGTGGACGAGTACTCTGACGGGTTTTGGCTCCCACGCGACCTCCCCACTAGAGGGGTGACTGATCCGACTGGCGTCAGGGGTGACCAGGACATGCATTGCATCATGTGCATACTGCACTATTGCATTTGTTTGTGATTGCTGCACTTGTTTGATGCACTTGGATGACATGCATGCATAGGATACCTATTTGTTGGTTTGGGGATTTCCTTTCACCTTACTATTGTTTATCGGACTCTGGTATGTACAGATCTACTGTTATTCAGTTTTCTACCTTATTTACCTTCCAGTAGACTGTACAGCATGTTATTACTGTTGATAGCTTTATACACATATCTGCTAGATACCCGCTGAGTTTCTTTTGGAACTCATCCCGTTTACCTGTATTGTATTTCAGGTTGATGCCGTCTGGAGAGCTGCACTGCTAGTCCCGAACCTTGGTGTTTCGGTTTTATTTACTTTACGGCATACGTGTATTCGGTCTTATTAGACTTCTTGTCATGTTTTTCCTTTTGGAATCTGTTTTCCACTTCAGTACTTGGTTTTCCGCTGTCGATATATTTCTGATTTCCATTTCGAGTTGTTTACCGAATTCTTGTTCGGATTTGATATATATATACATGCGTGGATGTGATATTACAGTAGGATGTGTTAGTGACCGTGTGGGTCACATTTATTTCTGTTATATATATAAATCCATAGCCTGTTATGGATTGGCCGTGTGGGCCTTATTATGTGTATGTATACAGGGAAAGTCCATTGTTACAGGGGAGATGCTGCCGAAATTTCTCGGAAAGTCGTCTCCCGGGGCGTAACACATATACTTGGTCGGATATTAATTTTGTTGTTGGAATGCTAAACCAATATCAAAGTAATCTTGGGATGAATCACTCGAAAGCTGCAAAGAAGGTTCTTAGGTACTAACAAGGCACCAAAGATTACATGCTCATATACAGAAGGTGAGATCATCTTGATATAGTTGGTTACTCAGATTCAGACTATGTCAAATGTATGAACTCGAGGAAATCCATACTTGGGTATATTTTCCTTCTAGTGGGAGGGGCAATATCATGAAAAATGGAAAACAATTCATAATTTTTACTTCCACTATGGAGGTTGAATTTGTGACATGC
This sequence comes from Curcuma longa, assembly GCF_044706935.1. Classification (NCBI taxonomy): domain Eukaryota; kingdom Viridiplantae; phylum Streptophyta; class Magnoliopsida; order Zingiberales; family Zingiberaceae; genus Curcuma; species Curcuma longa. The sequence continues at coordinate 1,715,674 of NC_133878.1, read as the reverse complement.
TTTGAGGCATGATTCACGCATTGTGGTTGCGGAACTTTACCTTGGGGATTATCGTTGTCGATAGTACAACAAGGCCACTAAGGATTTATCGTGATAATACTGCAGTTGTATTTTTCTCTAAAAATGATAAGTATTCAAAAGATGCAAACCACAAGGATTTGAAATACTTGTCTATCAAAGAAGAAATGCAGAAATAAAAATGCTAATTAAGTATATATTTAATGATACCGAATTCGTTAACTAAAGGATTGCCACTCAAGATGTTTATTTGTCATGTAGAAAGGATGAGTATTATGCAAGGATGGATCAAAGAATTAGAGTTGAGGGGGCTTGAACTTAATGTAATAATTTATTATATATATAATTTATTATATTTTTATAATAATATATAATTTATTACATTAAGTTCAAGCCCCTCAATTCTAATTCCTAAAAAGTCATTATATTGTACTGTTCAATAAGTTGTATCTTAAGAGATTTTGAAATTCATGTATAATAGTATATATATATATATATATATATATATATATATATATATATATATATATATATATATATATATATATATATATATATATAATTTCCTCCGTTGTGGTCAACTGCAGTTTTTCGATTAATCTCCTCGTAGATGATCGTAGGATCGACCATGTGGAGCCGCTGGGATTGTAGATTCCACCTTTTGCTAAAGTGAAATTTTCAATATAAAATTTCGTTGCAAGCTTTGCAAATATGGTCATTGTTAATTGAGTCAAATGAATTTTTAGGATCTAAAATTGTACTAAGAGAAAGAAATTCTACTAGAAGACTTATGCTTCATCAGCATGGTGACATCGAGCGACTCTATAGGTTAATTATTGAAGAATATAATGAACAAATTAAGGTTGAAGTGTTGTTTATAGATTTGTGTAATTTGAACAGAATTCACATTTTATTAGGATTTCAAATTATCATGATGGAATTGAAAATAAACTATTTTATTTGATGTAATTAATGATCGAGTAATGATCAGATTGACTGTGTTTCATTTTTTTTATAAGATTGATTATGATTTTATAATCTAATTAATTATAAGATTGTGTACAAAGTCTTATTCTCCCCTTAGCACTGAACATCCCAGCAAATTCAAGTATGTGTAAGATCCTCTCCATCCCAATGCCTGTGGCTCGGAGATCTACTTTGTTAAAATCAAGGGCGGAGTTCGGTATTATTCTATTCAAGCTTTAGCCTGGGGCCTGATGGGTTTAAAGAAGAACTACTGTTTAAATTTATTGTAAAAAAAATAAAAAATATATGTGAGAGAGAAAGATAGCCCGGGGATTTTCGATCAGCTCGAGATTAATCCAGAGGCTATAAGATTCCTAACTCTGTCATTGGTTAAAATATCTTTTGCATTCTCTCTTTTTGCATTGCATTGTTACATTTGCACTTATTTTTGACCACTCTAATCAAAGACGATGACTTGATAAAAAAAAATGGTAAATCACAGTCAGTCTCATGGACTCAATCTCTGGGGGTGGCCGGACGATGACTTGATAACTCTAACGTATAGTGCACAATTATGATTATTATTGAATATTTAAATCATCACACGGGCCAAATGAAAGATTATTAAATTATTTATTAATAATCTATTGTGATCCATGTAACTTATTCCTTGTGATGGTTATTATTATTTATTTATGTGTGGTTATTAAGAGTTAATGTGTGATATAGCTTTCAAAGTAACACAAAAACAAAAAAAAGATGAAAAATCTGTATGTCTTTCATCATCAAAGGATATAATAAAAGAAAAGGCAGTTAGGAGAGAAAATATTTACATATCAAGAATTTTTCTGTTGCATTATGAATCCGGATATGTTTGCTTTAATCTCTCAGACATTAATACATTGTGAAAGTCATTATATATCTAAAATTCTTTTACAGTTTGAAAATATGAAATTAGGAGAGGTTTCTTTGAAAATTTGGCTATATATTATTTAAAAGTTTGATTAATCCTAAAAGTAGATGACCTTTTTCTCTTATTTGTCTATTGAATTTAAACACAACTTATATACATTTAAAACTACATCTTTATAAAACTCATTTCTAATGGAATTTGAATTTTAATCTTCTTATTTATTTCTTTAAATGCTTTATAACTTATCATATTTGTGAGTCAATGCTCTTTTTAATAAATTATAAATTTTTACCTCAATACTTTTATGTCATTTACCTGTGAAGTTGTTTTTGACTAAAACAGCTTTGCATCTATTTATTTATTTATTTAATAGGCTAATTAAAAAAGGAAATAAAAGGAAAAAAGTAAAAAAAAACAAAGAAAATTTTAATTAAAAAATAAAATATTATTTTCTAATAGATAATTGCAAAAGAGAAAAAAAGAATATAAAAAAAATTATTTTAAAACTGAGATGTGAAAGATATTTTAGAACTGTTTTATTATTTTTCTAAATAAAACTTTTTTATATAAAATTATTTTAAAATGAGATGCGAAAGATATTTAGAAAAAAAAATATAAATAAGATACTAGAAACTAGAAAGGAGCCCTATTAGTTAGATTTGCAAAGACTCTGAGGACATGATCTCGACCGCTCGTTCAGTATCACTGGTGGGAACAACTGCCCACCGCACCACACAACACAACAGGCAGCAGCATCCCAAATCCGCACGCACCTATAAATCACTCTCTCTGGTCGCTCCTGACGCGGTCTCCTCTAGGGTTCCTTTCGGCCTTCACCCACAGCTCTCTCTGCTGCCTCCGCGTGCGGGAGAGAAAGAGAGGCGGGAAGGTGCTGGTGGCAGAAGAGGAGACGGGAGAGAAGGAGGGCATATGGATTTCGATGAGTACGAGTACCTGGAGAAGGCAGTGGAGGAGCCCGAGGCGCCGCGCAAGGATAAGGATCGCTCCGGCTCAAGGCGTCACAGCGAGCGAGACAAGGACCGCGGGGAGGACGGAGAAGGAAGGGCCTCTAAGAGATCCAGGCCAGAAGAGCAGAACGGCGACAAGCGCGACCGAGGGGAGCGAGAACGGGACCACGACCGGGCTAAAGACCGCCGTAAAAATGGTCGGGACTCTGAGAAGGAGCGGGACAAGGATAAGGATTATCGCAGCCGAGAGAGGGAATTCAAGGATAGAGACATGGGGCGGGAGCGGGACAGTGGGAAAGAGAGAGAGAGAGGAAAGGAGAAGGATAAGAAAAGAGAACGCGAAAGGGATAAGGAGAAGGAGAGGGACAGGAGGAGTGCTAGCAGATCCAGAAGGGAAGCGGAGAGGGAAATGGAGAGCGCCAGGAGCAAAGAAAGGAGAGAGCTAGAGCTCGAGAGAGAGATCCACGAAAGAGAAAGCAGGTACACTGTTGTGATCTCTGTTTTCCTTGTTCGACTTTTATTGGACTGTTTCATTGGGCTGACAGTTTGCGCCATTGTTTTAGATGATGCATATTTAAAAACCTTTTTTTCGTAGTATTTACCAGGTTCTTGGATCTTTTTTTTTATTTCTTTATATAGAGGACATAGTCGCATGTAATGATAGGTAGTGGCCAGATTATTGATTGTTTACGATAAGAATTTGTTTTTTACTGTCCAGAATTAATATTCCAAATTCCTTGTATCATCTTCATTTTTTTTTATAAGTAAAATGTATATCATTAAGTCAAGAGTACATGTTTGTTTTCGTTGATTGCAATTTGTGAACAATCATGGCATTACCCCTGTGCTTATTGACTCTCAGCTCATATTGCAGGATTAATTCTCACTCTCTAAATCCACAAAATACCTTTTTTTTTTGGGTAGATTGCATTCGTTTTGAAGAATCTGTAAAAATTGTTTACATCTGCCACACAATGAATTAATATTAAGTAAGATCCATGTTATGAATGCTTGCTAATAAGCAAAATGTACCTAGTGCTTAACCAAAATGCTTCTAGGTTCATGGTGCAAAATTGTTGATTTGCATGGAAAAGGATTTTTATGAGCGCACTCATAGTTGTGAAACACGCGCGCTTGACTGTGCCTAGGTGCAAGGTGAGGCCAGGCGCGCCATTTGCGCCTGGAGTGACTAGGCATGCAACTTTAAAGAACCGTGTGCCTTTGAGCAGGGATAGGTGCACGTAAGGTGCGATTTTTCTCGCCTTATAGAAGATATATTTTTTTTAAAGCTCAACCCTTGCGACGGCCACGGAGGCATCACGCGAGCCCCGCGGTCGTGGTAGAGCCGTTGCGTGAGCTTGCCGTGGCGGACACATCATGCGAGCCGGTCAGGGCGGTGTTATATATATATATATATATATATATATATATATATATATATATATATAATGTCAATAAAACTCTGGATACAAATCTGAAACATCCAACGATGATGATAATGATATGATTGAGGAAGATGATGAAGATTTTGATGATTTAAATATTTGAAGTTTGTTTTTTTCTTTAATATGAATTATGCGTGTAATGTATTTATTTGTTAGTAAATCCTATATTATTGTTTAATATTTTTTGGAGTATAATTTTGTTAGTGAAATATTTTGATAGAAATTTCCTATATATGTTTGAATTGTAAAAATTTATACTCAAATTGCCTTACTTCGTTAAGGCGTGCGCCTCACCTTGCACTTAGCGCCTTAGGCCCCACAGTACCTATGCGTTTTTAAGCGCCTCATGCCTTAAATAACTATGAGTGCGTTGGTACTGATTATGAGAAATTGGAGGAATATGGAGGACAAGAGGAAGAAGCAAATAGATTTACTTTCTATTATCTGCAACTAGCAACCTAAGGGTGGATCATTCATGTTATAGAGAAAGACTCTTTGTGGTCTTGAGCAAGGTGGACTAAATAGAAAATCTTGGTTTTGTAAGTCCAAACTCTTTTGTATGAAAAAGAAGAATTAAACATCTTGGGTATGAGTTGACAATAGTGTGATTTATGTTTGATGTAGACACCATTGAAATTCTTTTTGTATGATCATGAGCATAGGCAAGTTTGTGGAACAAGTAAAGCTCTGTGTGCCCCCTGTTTTTTGATCTTGTGTTTTCCCATTATGTTCTTGTTGTTGTTTTATCTTTTCATCATGTTCTTCATGTTGATTTCTTCCACTGTGCTTGGCTGATTGTTATTTTTCTAACAATTGATAAAACACATCTCGGAGATTGATATCAGAGTGGCACCATGATCCTAACAACCACCACTATCATCGTAAAACTTATTGCTGAATTTTTCAGTCATCTCACATGACTCTTCATCTGAATCATGTTATTCATTAATATCTGTTATCAGTTAGGTAGATGTGAATCTAAATTTCTTCCTTGAGATAACGCAGAACATTTATTTAATTTCCTTAGTCAAGCCCGATGTAGATGTTCTTCTGTTTAAACTGTCCATTTTAATCTATCTCAATATCAAATTTTCACATTCTGATTACCCAATTCTGTAGGTGGATGTTCAGATTAACATTAGCTACATGATTCTCAAATATTGTGATATTTATTGCTAATTACTTTATATATATTCATAGAGATTGCACACCTATAATTGGCTTGAATCAATAAATTAGGCTGGTTTAGATCCGACTGTTGAAGATAAAAGAAATCACATATGCCATGTCAAATCTGCATGTAAGTTCACCCCGCTCCATTTGATCACATAATAACTAGTTGATTTAGTAGACATGTTACATACAACTCCTGTGGATTTTTTAGTTGTGTGAGCAAGATTGTGAATTCTTACCCCAAACTTTATCTTTATTTGCAGAAGAATTAAAGATAAGAAAGATGCAGAGCCTGAAGTTGATCCAGAAAGAGACCAGAGAACTGTTTTTGCTTACCAGGCAAGCCAATTTATGATTTCTCCTTTTCTTTTGTCTGAAAATCAGGCATATCAAAGGCATGGTACTTTTTTAATGTATCACAATGCTTCTTCTGGAAACTGCAGATGCCTCTGAAAGCTTCTGAAAGAGACGCTTATGAGTTTTTCTCACAAGCAGGGAAGGTTGGTGAAGCAATTCTTTTTTGACACTTGTTGGTTTTGTATATAGTTGTTTAATAGAAGCCATAGGTTGATGATTGCTCTGCGATTTGTTAGGTTTAACTGCATGTTTTGGTATAGCATGCAACCAACAGATATAAAGTGTTGTGACTTTCCATATTGTATTCAACAAAGGTATAGTACTTCAATTGTGATAGACATCCTCTTGTGCATTTTTGGTGCTTAAACTGGTTGGGCACGGATATAATGTGACATATCAAAATTACTGTTCAAAACAATGTTGTAATGCCCCTTTGCTTTTAATTAGGGTGTATTATGTTGACTTATGGCTCGCCACTGTTTATTTGGTGGGTTAGATAATGAGAAAGCAGTTGACTGCTTCAATGGGGGTTTAAATTCTCTTGCATGGCAATGCATCTCGTAAGTTAATATGTAATGAGTAGTTTCCCTGGAAGAGGCACTTCTTTTAACAAGTATATTGTAGTTTCCAGGTGAGGGATGTCCGCTTGATTATGGATCGGAACTCAAGAAGGTCAAAGGGAGTTGGGTATGTTTCTCTTTCATACATGAGTATACAAACACATGAGATGATGAATTGCTCTCCATTTATGTTTTACATCTGTGTATAAATATTCTGGCTTTGTGTTAAATTTCTTTTAAAATTTGCAAAGTTTTTATGGCCATTCTCAAATAATAAATATGCTAATTGAGGAATATTAGGGCATTAAAAAGAAATCATAAATGGTATTTCAAATTATGATTCATCTTCAATCCATTGGCTCATTTTTCCCATGGTTGAACTTTGTTTTGGCATCCTAATTTTAAATTTGAAGTTTGTTTATGCAATCAAAATGTATTTCATATTGATGGTAGACAAGCAATTCCATATTTTTGTTTCATCAGCCCATGGGTATTAATATAGTTAAACAAATTTCTTAACTTCATCCAAGGGCAGAACCACATAATTCTTGTGGGTTTAATTAAACCACATGAAATTTGAAATAATCCAAAATTAATACCATGACATAATAAGTTACTATTTTGACCCTTAAAGTAAATCATGCGGACACATTCATTCCAATGATCTAATCATCTTAGTTGATGCATATTTATCTCTTTCTCACTGGAATTTAATAATGTATTTTAGTAAATTTCTCACTCAATTAATACTGTATTTGAATTTTTTATATTCCTTATTTTTTTCCCCCAGCAGATTACTCATTTTTTGGGAAATATCTTATGAACTCTGTTGGGTGAAACAAAAATTTTCCTTTTGTATTTGATATTGCACTCACTTGGAAAAATGCCCCTTGTGACTTATCTAGGATGAATGTTATCTACCTTGTTTATATTTTGAATTGCTTGTCTGGTAGTTAAATGCAAGGATTTAAGTATCAAGTTGTGTCGGTCAGCACAGGCAGAATTTATCTTTCCACCTGTCGATCGACACCATGACCTCACATTTTTTTTGTCTTTCTTTTTTTTTACTGATTCCTTTTATTCCTTTAGTTTTTAATTTTAGATATAAATTTTTATTTTTTAAAAGTTAATTCCTCTCCCTTGTTTATTTTTTTCCGTATTAAATTTTTTCCCCTCTTTCATCCATTAATTTTTTTCCTCCATTCATCCATGAAGGTATGGATGGTTAATTTCTTCATTCATTAATTTTTTTCCCTCCATCTGTCCACGAAAGTAAACAGAGAGAAAAATGCTTCTTTAACCTCTTTAAGGATGGTTAATTTCTCTCTCCTTTATCTCAAGCTCATTAAAGAGATGATTATCTTTTTCAATTCTTTATCCGTCTATGAGGTAAACATAGAGAAAAAAAAATCTTTAAAGATGTAGGAGATAGATTATTAAGAAAGAGAAACATATATATATATATATATATATAATATAATTTTTAACTTTATAAAATATACTACTAAAAAAGGGCAGTTCGGTGCATGAAGCTCTCGTCAATGCGGGGTCCCGAGGAAGGGCCAGACCATATTGGGTCTACTGTACGTAGCTTTACTCTACATTGCAAGAGATTGTTTTTGCGATTCGAACTGATAACCATAAGATCATACGGCAACAACTTTATTGTTGTGCCAAGGTTCGTATAAAATATACTATTAATGAACTAAATTATTCTATATATAAATTTGATTTAATTTTAAACTTATTAAAATAAATTCAAATTAAATCTAGTTTAGATTTATTTGATCTTGCCATGCCTACTTGGTAGATTTCAATCAACTCTAAATCGACTTTTACTGAATAAACATCAAACATTTCACGAGATAATAGTAAAATTTAAACTTAACATTAAACATCTCAAATATAACTCAACAGTGAGTATCTATAGCAATCAAATATTAATAAAAATATTTTTTAATTAATACATTTTATATTTAAAAAAATTCTAAATTGTATTAGCACGACACGATACGGTACTGAAACCGTAGCATTTCGGTCATAAATCGAAACTCCGGCATGGCAAATTTTAAACCTTGGTTATATATGATGAGATTGGTTTATCTTCATTTTTTCCCCCACTTTTACCTTTGTGCACGCAAAGGAATCACAGTAGCCATGCAGAATTGGTTCTTCTTTTGATTTGTTTTATCCAGTGTACATACAGAACTACTTTTTTATGGTGCATAAGATTGGTTTATCTGTGTATTTTCATAATGGTCTATTTGATTTGTTTAAAAAAAATGTTTGTTTTTTTCCTTCTTATCCAGACCCTTTAATTACTTGATTTTGTTTCTGTATTACCCTGCAGCCTATGAGATTTACATTCTTTTTGTTGCTGAATTGCAGATACATTGAGTTTTACGATGTAATGTCAGTGCCACTGGCTATTGCACTATCTGGCCAACTTTTATTGGGTCAACCTGTAATGGTTAAACCTTCTGAAGCGGAAAAGAATCTCGTACAATCAACTGCTACAAGTGCTGGTGTTGCAGGAGCTGCTGAAAGAAAGATTTATGTTGGAAACCTTCACTATAACATTACTGAAGAGCAACTTCGCCAGGTGAAGTACCAAAACGCTACTGCTGAAAAAATAGATAAATGTAAACTCTATAAATTAGCTTGAGTTCATCTTTTATGAAAATATTTCATTGTTGTTTTCATCTGGAATTATGAAGAAAACCATTTAACTAAGTACTTATGGTGAAAAGGTACCTGACCTATACCTTTAAAAACTTGTTATGGATGGTTTACTGGAATCAGATTTCTTTATTGTCTCCTGCTAGTCATTTGTTGTAAGAAAAAGAAGATGATATTGTTATGTACTTTCTTTAGATCTTTGAACCATTTGGGACTGTGGAGCTTGTTCAATTACCACTTGATGAAACAGGGCATTGTCGAGGTTATGGATTCATTCAAGTGAGTGGACAACCAACTAGTGATCTTGTCACTTCAGTTTTTATCTGCTGACTTGATAATCTTTTCTTCAGTTTGCTCAACTTGAACATGTTAAGGCCGCTCAAAGTTTAAATGGCAAATTGGACATTGCTGGCCGGATCATAAAGGTTACAATTTGTTTATTTATATTCTTTTCCGGTGCAAATTACCATGAATATTTTTATCCTAATTTACAGGAGCTTTTAATTATTTCCATGATTCCTGACTTGTTTGCCCTTCAATTTTTGGTTCACGAACCTAATGGTATTAAGGGTTATAATTCTTTTTTTGTAGGTTTCGGCAGTTACGGATCATGTCACTGTCCAGGAAACTGGGACAAGTGCTGTTGACTTCGATGATGAAGATGGTGGTGGTTTGGTGAGCTAATTGTTCTTTTATTCTTTGACTTGGACACTGTTACACATTATTGAGTTAACCATATCACTCTCAGAGAATAATGTATCTATTCTCTTTCTGTGTGTCCTTTAAATACAAAACCATATCTCTCCAAATTTGTCTGGATTTAGCATAGACAATTCCATAAATGCCAATCTACTTGCTCTGTTGAAAGTATGGTCAGACATCATGAGGAATTTAGTTGAAACTGCAAGGGTAAAATGAAATTATAGAATATTGGTTGATGATCATGCTTTTTGGATCATACTGATGGAAGGAAGAGGGATAAAGATAAGGAACACTTAGTGAGGCGTTCTTCAAGTAGGGTTTACTTCTGTTGCCTTTTTTTTGAGCACTTGGCTTTTGGAAACAAGTTTAATTCGCAGTAATACATTACCCCTGATTGAATCTATTCCATTATGATTATCAGACTAGGATTGTGCAATTTGAACTCTCAAGGGATCTGAATATGTTTGTATGAGTAACATTACTATACGAAATCACACCAAACTTACAAGTTATATGTAAGTTACAATTTATAGTTAGTGGTGTTGAATAATTATATAATTGTAGTTATATTATTAATTTTGGAGAAGGGGAGACTTGACGCAATGGTAAAGTTGTTGCCATGTGACTTGGAGGTCACGGGTTCGAGTATCGGAAATAGCCTCTTGCAAAGCAGGAAAAGATAGTGGGAGCTTCGTGCAGTGGACTGCCCTTTATATTATTAATTCTGGAATAAATTTATAACTTAATCATCATATATTTCTGATCACAATGTATTATCAATGAAAAAAAAATGTGATTAACTTGTAAATCGTCAATGTAGCAGGTAAACTACATTTTTGTTGATCTGGTTAGTATATGCATAGTTCACTGTAACCGGTTGTGAATAATTTAGTCTTTATTTTCTTTGGTGAATCTTTATATGCATGTGAATCAATTACATATATTGAAAATTAGAAAAATGAGAATCTAATGCACATATGATTTTAATTCTCTTTATTTTTTGTAAATATAATTTATTTTCAAATGACTTGTCAGAGTAGTGTCTGATCATTTAGTCACAGGCCAATCTGATTTTAACCTTGATTTAGCTAGCCTTATACAAGACAGACGGGTCTTATTACTTCATATGTTATTAGGAATATTTAATTTGCATGTAACATAGAAGAGAACCATGACAAGTTTATCAGTTTGCTTTATATCTTTAATGTGATTTGAATGCTCAACCTATTTACCTCTCCTAAAAACTAGACAAGTTAAATCCGAGCTTTTGACTTGGCAGTCAATGTCATCTTCAACCTTTGGCAAAATGCTCTTTCTTTGACGCCTCTGTATTTGCTGGTCCTATTTTGACTATCACTATCCTTGGAAAAATACTTCAATTTTTTATTCAGAAAATAAGGTCAATATAAACCTGAATATGGTTACATGTTATACTTAATGAGGGGCTTTCCTTTTTAAAGCATTTAAAGATACAAGTTTGCTTGATATAATGATATCCCGGGGTTCTTACATTTTGTTCACCAATGAAAAAACCAGATCAGAGTACAAGGTTGTAATTTTCTCATCAATCCATCAGTTAGTTTATGATATTTAGTTTGATTTTTTTAGGTTAGCTTTGCTTATGTGAGACATTTCCCCTGATGTTGGATGGTTCTTATAAGTTGTTGTTGCTCAAACATCTAGAAACCTTGCTCTCACTATATTAACCAGCTTTATTGTGTGCCCACCCTTGTTCTTTGATAATCGGTTTTAAGCTTGCAACCTCAATTGATCAGGTATCACGTTCTCAATACCTTAGTTTGATAAACGAGTTAGTAACAATCCTCCAGTTAGTTTGCCCAACCATATTTTTGTAATTCTGTAAATTGATTATAAGGACTTGCAAAATTGACTTTCTTTGGAAAGTTCATTTGCAAAATTTTATGATTGCTACTCACTGTTCTATTTCCATGCAGTCACTAAATGCTCGTTCAAGAGCCATGCTCATGCAAAAGCTGGATCGCACTGGAACTGCTTCTAGGTTAATACTTTACTTCCATAACTTTTTGTCCATCCTTCCGACTTATCATGCTCAGAAATCTACCTGCTATGCCACAGTATCGCGGAATCACTTGGAGTACCTATTCTTAATGGTGCTGTTCCCATCCAACAGCCACTCAGTGTGCCTGCGCTATCAATCAACCCTACTATGGTTTCTGTGCAGCAAATTCCAGCTACGGTGGAGACAAGCGAGTGCTTATTGCTAACAAATATGTTTGATCCAAGCACTGAGGTTCGACAGCTAGCTTATGATACCTGCGAGTCTTTCTGTTGCTTAGATTTTTGTTCCTGTTTCAGACGGAGCCTGACTTTGAATTGGATATTAAAGAGGATGTTCAAGAAGAATGTTCCAAGTATGGCCGTGTCAAGCATATCTTTGTCGACAAGTGAGTATCCCTTTCAAAATGTTCAAATTAGGCTTGTATGCTCAGTTCGTGCAATTTGTTGCAATTCACCTTCCAATTTAAGCAGTCAAAATAGAATTGTCAGATGTCACCCTCTATATTCACTAATGTACTAATTTGTAACTATGTTTCTCCACGTCATCCAACCTATGTTTCACAGGAACAGCAATGGCCATGTATATCTTCGATTTGAAAGTGTGACGGCAGCTTCAATCTGTCAGCGTGCTATGCAAGGTCGATGGTTTGCAGGGAGGTCAGTCTCAGCCACTTACATGGTACACACTTCCAGCACCGAAACTGACCTATAGTTTTCCCTGTTTTCAATTCAATACTTAGGCATAGAATCCTTTTTGATTTAAGATTTTCAGGCCTTTTTTTTTCTTATTTGAACCTATAGAAATATATCGTTCACTATCATCGAGAGGGCAATTAAAGTTTGTCCTTGGATTTGTGAAAACCTTAAATATTGCCTAGCCTCGCCTAGCCCGTCATTGGTTTGCTTATTATTTTTGCAGCGACAACAAGATTACGAAGCCAAAGTTGGACGTGACTGAACCTAATGCTATCGTTTGTGCTCTTCAGATTCTCTATGCTGGTATTCTAGATTACTTGGATGTACAAGATTTACCAACAGTTTGTAGTGTTAAAGTTGAACTGTCATATGCTTATCAATTACGCTTTAATCTTGTTAACTTGTGATTCTAATAAAGGGATTCTTTAGCAACATTAACTGTTAGCAACTCATGCAGCTACTCCATCAGAATCAGATATAGGTGTAAAGAGCAGTGGCCTTCCTATGGGTCGGCGTAAAACGAATTGCGACAAAAAACGGTTTGGGCCGAGCTAGGCCTGCCCTAGAATGCTCAGTGGGCCCACTGGGACTGAACTTATAAATACTAAATATATATATATATTTTAAATTATTGGGTTCACAGGCTCAAGCTTGTAAAGGGCCTGGTTCACCCAGGCTTTATGTCGGGTGGGGTAAGAGGCTATGTACAGGTTGTGCATGGCACAATCGATTTGAAGTCGTGATGGGCTGGACATGGCATGGGAAAAACAAGCTTGTGCTGGGTCCATGTCGTGTTTTAAACATGGCTCGATATTGAACCTAGTCTTTGTTAGTATCCAGTGGTGTTTTTTATCGGTACTTTCATTGTTTGGACCTAGTCTGCCTTCATTGTGTCACCTGACCAAAATTTATGCACTTGATTTTGTGGATAAATATGTTAGAAATAATTTTGTATTTATTATTGATGGTTCACATGTGAAAAATAAATATATTTTTTATTAAATGATTTATTTTATTACTTTTTATTAGTGGCTCTCTCTCTATATATATATATTTGATTTTATTATAATTAAATAGTTATAATTGTGATTAATTATTTCATTTATATTGGTTAATGAAGAAATAGTTTTCAAGAATGAATGAATTTTAGGAAGATGAAATAATTTTTATATTTATGCAATATGAGAGTGAATAGATTTGAGAGATAATTGAGCAAAAGTTAAAAGAGGGTTTTTATTTTTTAGAATCATGGAAGGAATCTTTCTTTCCTTTAATCAAAAAAACATTCCATTAACAATTCATGTATGATTGTTTTTTAGTATATTGTTTCTATTATTATCTTTCATTTAAATTCTAAATCGGTGAGACATATTGTAATAATTATAAAATCATAATTGCTATATATGTTTCAGTAGTTATAGTTTCATAATTATTATAATACATATTTAACTTATTTAAAAATATTTACATTGTAGTAGTTATGATTTTGTAGTTGTTGCAATGTAGATTTAATCTTGTTCACCTATCATTTACGTTACTACGAAATCATTGTTGCCACAATGGTTGTAGTAGCTATTGTTTTGTAATTATTATAATACGGATTTGACGTACTCGTTCAACATTCACGTTGTAGCAAGTTATGAAATCATAGTTATTACAATGTGTAGTAGTTACAATTTTATAGTTGCTACAATGCATCTCGAGTTCACGATTTAGACAAGAAATAATAATCAGAACAGTGTTTTGGAAGACAATTGGATAATTATACTTGGATTGTTGATAAGGCAGGGTGTCATTTTGATTAAAAAAATCAAAGTTAGATGCCCATTTTATGATTTGAAAAAAAATGGACTCTTTTAATGTTTACTCAAATTTATTTAGTATAAATCTTGGATAATTTGATTTATATATTCTTGAATATATATTTTTAGTTCCACGTGTGTAGTGTAGTAGTAAAACACATAAGAGAACAAATAAAATCAATTTAAATTCTAATAGGGATGAATATTTTGGAAGTCAATCTCTAAATATGCATAAATTATACTTATGATTTATCTGATAAACCTATCAACGAATTAGAAGGAAATGTCATTTACTTTTAACATTAATCGGACAAAAATTTAGACACCATGAAAAAAAAATAAAGATGTGTGTGTGATTTTTCTGATTTCAACCAGCCACTTCCATCTAATTTTAGAACATGGCACATCTCAATAGGCAAAAAAAAGGCAAGATATATTCAACGAAAGCAAACGCATAATCGGTAAAGATCCCCATTTATTTATCAAATTAGGCTTAGTCTCCTAAATTCTTGGTGATTTCACAACAAAATTAGTATGACAACCAAGACATTCTTGAGTTACACATACTGGACGCCTTCGCCAACTACGACCTCCCCAATGCGATGAGCTCCAGAAGAACCCTGGCATTCTAATAGAATTCCTGGGGCCGTATCCTTGCTCACAACAAGAACCATACCAATTCCCATATTAAAAGTACGTCTCATCTCGGAGTCGTCGATATCTCCAGCCTAAATACGATTACACATTGTTAATTTATTAAGTACTTTTGCATCTGAGATTAAATAAGAAAGTAAATGGATATCATATATGTCATATGAAGCTAAACCAATGCATGAAAAACCCAACAACAGGTGTAAAGAAGTAGAAGCAGGATCTAACTATTTGATTCATAAGGGCACGGAAAATAACTATCGTGCACAAAGCTTGCAAAAACATTATTATTACCTCTTTTAACCATTTGAATAGAGCAGGAATCTCCCAAGAATCTGTAAAAATTTTCGCTCCGAGTCCGGAAGGAAATACTCTTGGGATGTTATCAGTAAACCCGCCGCCGGTGATGTGAGCTATTCCTTTTACATCCCACTTGCTGAGAATGTCCAACACCTGCATCACATACGCAAGAGACTTAAGAAATCAAACTTTGGGTGCCCGTAAACCCAATTACTGCCTTAAAAATGCACAAAAAGGAACAGCAATTTCTAGGATAAACCTGCTTGACATAGATGATGGTGGGTGCCATTAAAGCTTCGCCTAATGTGATGCTTTTGCCGTTGTTGTTTTGAAGCTGGTCGTTTAACGAAAGACCACTCCGTGACAGAACCCTGTGAAACGACAGGGGTGTCAACAACTGTCAGTTATATTGATGAACTTCACAAGAACTTGAACATTATTGTATTTAGATGATGTAATTAGCGGCTGCATAGGTAAATGCTAGCTGCCATCTATATGACAGTACATTAATCTGTTCTGACACATGGACACTCCGGCTGTTGGTAGAACTTATCTCTAATAAAAGATCACCTCTTCTCTAGATAATTAATTGTTTCTAATAAATTAAGAAGGCCAAGAATATGATATGATTACCAACCTTCTGACCAGAGAGAAGCCATTAGAGTGCACACCACTAGATGGAAGACCGATAAGAATGTCTCCAGCCTCAATGTTCTTCCCATTGATGACCTTATTCTTCTCAACAATGCCAACAGCAAATCCACTCAAGTCGTATTCTCCTTTGGCATAGAAATCAGGCATCTCCGCAGTCTGAACACAGAAATTGTGACCTTACTGGCAATAGAATAGTGATGACAGTGCAAAAAGATACAGCAGTTCCACCCATTATATTCAGTTGAAAATGATCAAAGACAAAATATGGAGAGAATATGATCTGAACAAGCCAAAACAACAACATTCTAAATGAAGGATAAATGCATGATCACCATGTTATCAAGTGCATGGACTACTTTGAACTAGAAGGAAATGATTAAGGACAGTCTTGCAAGGATTACCTCTCCTCCCAATAGGACACAATCAGATTGTTGGCATCCATGAACAATTCCCTTTATGACCTACATATATTCATAGAGATGTCATAAAGTTCCTAATACACTATGTTCAAGAAAAGTTAATCTGTAATATTTCAAAAAATCTGGAAAGAAATTTCAAATTTGTGATGATTGAGGGTAATACCTTTTCAGCAAGGTCAACATCAAGGTTACTGGTTGCAAAGTAATCAAGGAAGAACAATGGTTTGGCTCCAGAAGTAACTATGTCATTCACACTCATAGCCACCTGTCAATAAGCATAATGCAACGCCAGCTTAACATACACGGTAATTGAACCAAGCCAGCAATGATGGATTTTTACCAGATCAATCCCAATTGTGTCATGGATACCAGTCTCAAATGCAAGCTTCAGTTTGGTGCCGACACCATCAGTGCCAGCGACAAGGTAGGAGTCACCTGTAAATGGATGGAGGCTGAATAAGAAGCTAGCTTGTGTCACAAAGGGATTACCAGGCATGGCATTTTCTTGGGCTAAAAACATGTCATATCTAATAAAGGTCATTGCTATTTTCTCAGTGAAAAAATCTAGAAGCAAACCTATTCTTTACAATGATTAACAGAAACATAGTTGAGGGAACGAAAGGATACACTAAGGATAAATAGACACAAACTGCCACAAGGCTGGTTTTGCCTGGAACTACAATACTGAGACTAGGAAAGTAGGAATGCAAAAACATAGCATCAAATCAAGCCACATATGGACTAAGTTTCCATTTATAAGAAATCAGCAATCACCTTGGTGGTTGAGTCATATAGGCCTCATGCCAAAAATGAAGCAATGATAAAGCATTGAAGCTGTTAACTACAAAAATATATTAAAGTTTCTTCATGCTCCAAAGTGAATACAAGCATAAACAGCATAAACATAATTCTAAAATCCCATCAACTTAGATATCAGGCCATATTCAAGACTCTCAGCATGGTTCTTCATATGCAGTTCCACATGGCAAGTCTTCAAGGACCGTCAATTAGGTAGGTCATTATAATTGCCAACTAGATTAGTAGAAGAAATGAGAGTTCCTCTCAGGCAATCCTTGGGATGCTAATCTAAGCATACCAACTTAAGTATTGAACAAAAAAACCTAGACCTTTATCAATGAAAGGCCATAACCAAGTTTCATAACATATATGACATGCCTTATTATATATAGATACATATATGAATATGAATATTACACTTTAATGAAAACACAATCACATGATTATATCTAAATATCCTAAGATAGGAAGTCTAGACAAGAAACTCAAAGCCACTTAATCATGATAACCACCAAATCATATCTTGAAAACTAGGATTTCTAACTCCAAATTGATGTTCATTTCTATTATGCTTCTTCAGGTTACAAAAGTTTATAAATGCAAAATTAAAATAAAAAAAATGCAAAACTAACTATTTTAACAATGAGTAAAAACAGTAAATGAACAATACAATTCATATAGAAAAGTACAAAACATTTTAAACAATGTTATCAACAAACATGATGTCCAAAATAATAACAAAAAACACTTGACAATCTTCAAAGCATTATACATTGCAAAGCAAGCCAAAAATACAAAAAAAAGAGAATGATACTGCAGTCAAAGATGAAAATTTTGCCCAAAATATATCTATTAAAATTCACACAACCACAGTAAGTTTTGCTTGGTTGCAACAAATAAAAAAATAACAAATTTTGACTATATAAAGAAACACAAATTTAAGGAAGGGAAGAGGGAAAAAACTGAGTATTACTAGTACAAGAATAGGAATCTAAAATCAGTTTATGAAGATATTTTGTGAACAAAATGCTTAAACCACTTGATAACATTTTCAATCAAATTCACACAGAGATGAATCCCAAAGATCAACGTGATGCTATGTCCTTTTGACTTTTTTTACCTCATGACAGTCGGTAGCACAAAGTAATCCCTTGCATAGTTGAATATAAATTTAGATCCTATAGCAGATAAATAACTTATTACTTGTATAAATACTATGCGGGAAAACACACAATTGGATTTCCAAAGAGACACTTCGGTAGTAGAATATTCGAGTAGTGAGGATTATGAGTCAAAATCTCGTCTCTCGTACGAGGGTATGTTAAATCTCACTCCACATGGAATTAACAACCCTATCAAATCCCACCGTACCACACAGAACATGCTATTACTATCCAAATCCCATCAAACCGCGTGGAAAATAGAACTTCCATGTCACCAAGAGCAACAGAAGTTACCTAACGGATAAAGGCCCCCGAACCCTCCGATTCCGGGCGCCATCTTGGCGATCCTCCGAACCAGCTCTGAACCAGCGTCGATGTCCACACCGGCATCTTTATAAGTCAGCCCACGTACCTCCGACCCGGACCCCGAACACGAGATGCTCATTCGCCCCATTCTCGCCGACCCCGCCGGAGTAGGAAGCCGAAGAGGCCTCCAGGATGTGCTTGATCGATCTGCCGCCGAGGCCGAAGGCCTTCCTCCGGAGGCTACGCAGCGAAACAGATGCTCCGCCGGCGATCTGAAGCTCACGCTCATGGTTGAAGAAATGAAGTTTGAAGCGCTGGAGTGAGAGCAGATAATAATTATTTAATTAATAATCTTTATCAAAATATTTTATTGACCTAAAATAGAATTTTCATAAATATTATATATATAATAGAATTTAGAATAAACGCATTACTATTATTTGGAAATTAATTATATTCATATAGATAAAATAATATCCCTCACAGAATAGAAAGCAATTGTACCTGGCTAGTTTTGTTTTTTTTTAAAAAATAAAATAATTGACATTAATACTGAAAACAATATTTTTTTAATCATTTAAAGAGATAAAAAAAATACAACATTTTGATATTGTATAATTGTGAAAATAGTTGATATTTTACCTTCAAATTGTACATCTTGGACAAAATTTAGAGAAAAACAACCAGTCCTAAAGAAAAAACAGGAAGAAAAAAAAAATAAAAACAATATAATTGACATGAAAATAGAAATCAGTACATAAAATAAAATATAATTGATATAGTTCTTCATCTTCCAGTCCAAGTCACTCTGGATTGTGGGATTTGTTGAGCAACTCGAGGATCTCGGTTCTGCTCCTCACGATCCTGAGGAAGACCTCCCTCACCTGTCGCTCCAATGGATCTAAGTTCTCCTTCATGGCGTTGCACACCTCCGCCAACTCTTGCACCTCCTGATTCAGCTCCACCTCCTGCTCCTCCGACAGTGGCAGCTCCACCGTGTCCAGGAATTCTGTCAAATGGCGGCTGGATTTCTCCATCTGGTAGATCTCCTTCAACAGCCCCGACGTGTTCTTCCTCTCTTTCTTCTTTGATTCCTCGAAGATCTTCTCGTGCATGGACGTCATCGGCGCCGCCCACATGAAGCTGCGGGGGACCGAGGGGTGGGTCTGCAGGCCGCGGTCCTGGCACGGCAAGGCGGCCACGAGCGACCACATCACGAAGAAGAGCACCGAGCTCATGGTGTAGACGGGGACGGCGAGGCCGCCGGTCGAACTGACCTCGTTGCCCCTCGGAGCGTAGAGGTTGTTCCCGATCCCCTGGAGCTGCCGCGCGGCGGACCAAGACCGGGAGACGCTCCAAGTGAGGTATCGGAAGTGGGCCGCCGAGGCGGCGGACCCGCCGCCGCCGCGCTGCGGTGGGGGTTCCTTGACTGAGCGGCCGAAGGAGCGGTTGCGGTGGTAGAGGAGGATCGAGCTGCCTCCGGAGGAAGGGGTCTCCTTCTCGTCGAGCATGAGGATGGAGAGGTCGGCGAGGGCCTTCTGGGCGCGGCGAACCTGGCCCTCTCCGAGGGGTTGACCGCCGTGGAGGGCTTCCAGGGCGATCTCGAGGTGCTGGCGCCACAGGCGGAGCTGGTCGACGCCGTCGCGGATGGCGTTGCAGAGGTCGAGAGCCTTGACGGCGCGGTCAAAGAAGTCCGAGAGGAAGCGGTCGAGGGGAGGGCGGGCGAGGTGAGCCTGCTGCTGCTGCCCCTTGCTGCAGCTGAAGAGGATCACCCGGAACTCTTCCTGGCAGATGAGGAAACTGTCGAGCAGATTGCGGACCCAAGCGAGGGAGAGCAAATCATCACCACCTCCGGCGCCGCCTGAAGAGAGGTCGTGGAAGAGGTCAGACACGTGCTTCTGGAACACCTCGAGTTCGAGGTCATGGGAGGCGCCGCCGGCCGGGGAATCGTGGTGGTGGCCGTCGACGCCGTGAACCGAATCGCGGCGGATGCTCAAGATGGAGCGGCCGATGGAGGCGAAGGGGACGGAGGAACCTTGGAAATCCGTGGCCGGCATGGTCGCGTCACCCAACGGCAACAATTTCTCTCAGCAATTCTTCGACTCCGGTGAGAAATCTGTGGATTTGAAGAAATCGGAGAATAAAAACTGGCGCGTAAAGCGGATCAGTAAATGGAAGGGTGGCGCGAGACCAGCACATAAAGGAGAAGGGAGGAGATGCCACGTGGAGGAATGAGAGGCAGGAGGGCTTGTGATTGGGTACGTGGTTTGCCGAAAGTGGTCGGTTGGGAGACGAGCTCGGACCCACTCCTGTTAAATTAGGGACGGTGGTCAACTGGATAATGGTTATATAAAGGTCAACATCTTTGACTGAATAATTATATTATAATCATGTTTTCTATTATTTAGTAATAAGTGACTGAAATGACTTTCGAGCATGGCAGTTTTATAGAATCCACCAAATATATTTTGGTCTATAATCAAATTCGATCAAGCCACAAACTATTTGTTTTCTTCTCTTCTGTTGTATTAACAAAATGCATTTACACACACCATACACAAACCAAAATTCTGCGAGAGATCGACAGTGCAGATTGCCTCCATGAATGATGTGATCCGAATATGATCCAATTTGTGAACCCAGAATCACATATACTTCAACATTCTGATTGGCTATACAAGCTCGCCATTGTGTCAGTTTATCTCAGAACAATCTTGAACTTGGATCAGCCAAAGAAACTGTGGTGATAAAACTCATCAAAGGAGATCCGTTGCACTGAAAAAACAGAAAGAATAAAAAAAAAGGGGAATATCATAAAATGGTCTAAAACATCACTTTACATGATATAAAAGTACTGAAGTAAAAGACACACCAGGATTCTTGAGCAGCAGCCTAATGCATAGATCTAGGGAATCTGCACGTATGCTTGAGAGAATTTGTTGCGAAAATGGAAGTGTATTCATCTCTTCTATATTTCGTAGAAGCTGAAAGATAGGGTGTAAAAAATAACAATGTAATATCCAGGTTAACAATACCGAGCATGTTATCCGAAATAAGGTACCTGAACATTGTTTTTGCCACAGAAAGGTGGAAAACCATTCAGAAGTTCAAAAAAAACTGCACCGACACTCCACAAATCAACCTGCATAAATAATAAGTTAATTCTGTATCAAAACGGGGGTACATCTGGATTTCTTTACCTTATTATCATATTTCTGGAACTTCATAACTTCTGGAGCCATGTAGAAAGGTGTTCCACAGACCATGTTGGCATACTCACCGGGATGAATAACTCTGTCCAAAAGTCTTGGATATTGGACAAGCTTTCTTGTTTTGTGCAAAAATAGTTTGTATTAACACTTAGTTTCTTGTTATTGTACCTTGCCAGATCGAAATCAGCTATCTTTAGCACAGCATCAGAACTGGAAGCTGAGAGCAGTATATTCTGTTCATCATAAATTCAGTTGTGAGCAAAATAGAAAACTAGTAACCAAATCAATACGAATATAATATCCTGCACCTCAGGTTTCAAATCCCTATGAATGATGTGGTGAATATGCATCACCTCCAAACCAGCTCCTGCAATACAAGGCGATACTAATGTCCCTCATATCATAGTGTTGGCACAACTACAAGAACCACCTTCTTCACACAGTTTAGTCTATTAAGAAACCAACGTACCTAGCTGTTTCATGAATTTTCTAGTTGTATCCTCATCAAGATGACCAGTGTGCTTGATGAAAGTGGCCAAGTCTCCCCCAGGGCAGAATTCCATGATTAGAAATATGGATCCCTCGACCTGAAATAGTATTAAGAAAAACTTCAAACAATTTGGTGAAATTAAATTCAATCAAGGATTTAAAGTACGTGTTCGTCCTAACATTTCGATGATTCCAACAAAAGTAAGTCTGGTTACTCTTTCCATATAGAGATGTTCATGAATGCCACATTGATGTGCTCCATTATTTCACGTCTCTCTTCCTTATTTTTGGAAGTTATCAAGTTATAGATAACATTGAGAAATATTGAAAAACATGGAGGGATCATCTAGCAACATGGCAATATTCACACCATATAATGATGTCATTAACAGACACATTAAACCACACAATTCCATCTCCTTCATCCGCTAGTAAAAAATTGTTTAACTCCCCAAAAGCAAATAAGGCCACATTTCTACAGAAGAAATTTGGCATTTGTAACTAATTTGCAGATAATCCATAACACCTTTGTTGAATTCTACCAGGGGCAGTTGCATAAGCTTTTCAGGAAATCTATCTGTTATATAACCATTAGAATGGATAATATCACTTATAATTTAGACTGAGCATCTCATATATTCCATACTTCTCCATGGTGATGTTCCAAATAGGTACTGAGAACTTTTGTGCATGATCATATTAGGAAGCATCAATATAATGGCTAAAACCCACATATAATATGGGCAATATATCTAGTTGTTAGGTAATATAGTCAAGTAGTCAATACCTATTAATAATATTGAGTCAACCCATAGTTTCTAAATCATATATTAAGGATCCCAAATTTAAGGAAAGATATATTTGGAGGATCAAACTTTTAACCTTCACTTACAAGTTACACCAACAAGGGAGTCGATCGTAAGTGGGAATTAACGAGTAGCAACAAACTAGCACAGTCAATATTGATAGTGGTTGATAATAGTAATTCACATAAGGCAAACAACCGTTGCTTGGTCACAATTCTCACATCTCTTCAAGGAACATGTTCTCACATCTATTCAATGCAGACAAACAGGACTCATTCATAAGCTTCAGCAAGTAAGGTGGTGTGGCACGATTACAAGACGCCAACAAACTATCACACCAGAGCAGCAAAGGGTGACCTGAGACCTAAGTCGCATCCAGAAGGCAAATTTGTTCAGATCCATTTTCTGATAAAAAATGGTAAATATATGATCGTATATCGTTAAAATTCACAGTTTACGGTTGTCTCTGAGCTTTTATCACTGGCAAATTGGTTCATAGTCTATGCCTACTCAATTACCAAAAAAAAAAAAATATATATATATATATATATATATACGTTCTTCGATCTCTTCAAAAATCATTACATGAACACAGAAACTCTTAAGTTTCTTATGCAAAAGGTATTTTTCTATTTCCAAAACTGAAAGCATCAAAACCCTACTTTGGCGGGCTGCCACGGGCAGAACAACAAAACAAACCAATCAATGTTGAAGAAATAACCTGGACGGAGTCGAGCAGGCGGATGATATTTGGGTGTCTAACGCTCGCCAGAAATCTCAGCTCGCAATCAAGGCAGTCTCTCAGATTCCGGCTGAGCCCAGAGAGTTTTACCTGCTTCAATACCACCGTCTGCCCGGTCGACCTCTGCACCGCTCGCCACAAGGTCGATGCAGACCTCTCGACTGCCAACCTCTCCATCACCTCGTAATCCCTGGCAATGGCGGACGGCACAGGTACCCCCGTCGTCGTCCCCATCTTCCCTATCTCTCTCACGAATCTCAGCTGAGAGAGTGAGAGGAACCATAAAGCAGGCAATTAAATGGGCCGAGGCCCAATTATGTGTTCAAAGTGAAGCCTGACATTCACCCGCCTACGGGCGGGAGAGAAAAAAAATAAATGATGAATTATTTGGTCTTTCTAAGAAAAATTTATAAATAAGCTTAAATATAAAATTAAAAATAGAAACCCCTGAATAGAAATTAATATTTCTAGCATTTTCATAGTATAATTTAATATAAATTAATCTATTTACTTTAAAAATTTTAACTTGAAATTTCAACTATTAAAGTCAAATTTTATCTATAAACTCATGCATTAAGTTAGAAAATTGATATATTGCACGACGGAGAAATATGCGACCCCTGCGCGATACTCACGACCCCCTGCCCACTGCCACCGCCGTTGCCGCGCCGTCCGGCCACCGGATCGGACGTGATCGGCGCGCGACTCACCGGTGCACGGGCCGGCGTCGGATTCCGACCGGATAGTGGTCAGAATCTGATGAATTTGGCTGAAAATCGCCGATTGCGGTGCCGAGCCACTTGCGGGCGAATTGCGGCCGGCTTCCAACCAAATTGCGGTCGGAGACCGGCCGAGGTAGACCGCCGGCCGCCGACAGTCCTTCCTCGGTCGATCTCCGACCGCGATTTGGTCAGAAACCGATCGTAATTCGTCGGAATCGTGGTGGGCAGTGGCTGCGTCGAATTCCGACTGAATTGCGGCCGAAATCCGACCGCAATTCGGTCGGAATCTGGCACCGGTCGACGCACCGACGAGTGGCGTGTCGATCAGGCCCGGTCCAGCTGTCGACGGTTGCCAGACGGCGCGGCGATGGTGGTTGGAAGCGGTGGGGGTCGAGGGAGCGGTACTCTGCATTCCTATTTTTGGATGGTCAGATTTGCGTGATCACGTGTGATGGACGGTGGATTGGCTGTCGCGCACGATGATGTCGTGCAGTATATTATATATTTTTTAATTAAAATATAAATAATAATCATGAAATGACAATGAATCATAACTCATCAACAGTTGTAATTTAGTTTCAGTTCCAATTTGAATCCGAGTCACCAACTCGCTTTGGAATAAATGCTCGACGTTAGAAACCAAGAAAGTCTCCCACGTGATCCTCAATTTTTAATACCTTCCGCGGCATCGGACGGCCTCCATTCGATAAAAACAAAAAGGAAAGGACACGATCTTTCTCGCACCTCGTCTTTTTGCCTTTTGTTTTTAACTCTTCTACTTCGAACCGAAACGGGAAAAATCACCGCCTCCTCTCTAATGGCGACTCCGGCGAGCGAACCCCCGAAGCCCACCGCCGTCGAGCCCGTCATCGGTTATCCGGCTTCCAACTCGGATGCGCCGCCGCTTTCACCCCCTGTGCCCGCCTACCCGGCCGCGACGCATTTCAACCGCAACCCCAACTACAGCCCCTTCCGCGGCGGCTACAACGACCGCCCCGCTCCTTCCTCCTGCGACGCCATCTACCGTAGGATTATTTTCTCCATCGTCGTCGCCTTCCTCAGCGTCGGCGCCGTCACCTTCCTCCTCTGGCTCATCCTCCGCCCCCGCGCCCCCGACTTCTCCGTCTCCTCCGCCACCGTCTCCTCCTTCAACCTATCCACCCCATCTGACGCCGATCCGCAGATGTCGTCCTCCTTCGACATCGCCCTCTCCATCTCCAACCCTAATAAGAAGATTAAAATCTGGTACGAAGCGCTCGCCGTGGCCGTGGGCTACGATGACTACATCCTCGCAGAGACGACGCTCCCTCCGTTCGACCAGGAAAATGGAAACTTCACCATGCTTCGGGCGACTCTGGAGGCTGCCGGAGAGCACGTCGGCACCGACGTGGCGACGGGGATGTCCGACGACCGGGCGAGCAGCGATGGCATGGCGTTCCAGGTCATGGTGGAGTCGTGGATCTGGTTCAAGGCGAGGCTGTGGAGGACGAGTGGGAGCTTGATGAGGGTTTACTGCGAGGACATCAAGATAGCGTTTGCGAACAAGACGGCCAGCTCCGGGTCGATGGTCGGGCCGGCCAAGAAATGCCAGGTTAAACTATGATTTCCGGTTCGATAGATATATATATCTTGGTAAATTTCTGAGAGGATGATCAGTTTAAGCATCCTCTCCTCCTTGCGTGCAAAAACATCATCCAATTTGAGAGTTGTTTATGGAACTTCCAAGTGCTGCATTCAAGTCCTTTTGAAACCCTCATGTTATTGCCAGGCCAAATTTTAATGGATAGGTCTTTCTCCTCTCCCATCATGTCCAGATACCTCCAGAGAAGAGCCCCTGGTCTCTTTACTGCCTTGCTTCTGAATTCTGATCTTTGGGTTCGAATTTCGAAAATGAAGATAACATTTTGGCTTCTGAATTTGAAAGCACTCTCACGAACCATGCGTACGTCGCCACTCCAACTTCCCCGTGCCACACTAATTCCAGGACAGGGCAATCATTGATCACTTGCTGCGCGATGCTGCAAGAGTTCACCTTCCGGCGGAGGTTGTCGGCAGCACTTAGAAGGAGATCCGACCACGGTTTGAAATTAACATGAGCACTACTTTTCCCACCCCAACAGCGCACGCCCCCCCTCCCACTTCCTCTCTCTCCTCTTCTAATGACAGTTTTATCCTTTTCTTTGTATTTATTTATTTATTTATTTTTAAATTTTTATTTAATTTTATTTTTAATTAATTTTATTTAAAAATAACTCTCATATATTTTTATTTTTATTTAGTTTTATTTTTTTCATCACTATGATATTTTTTCAATTTTATTTAATTTTTATTTAGTTTTATTTTTAATCAATTTTGTTTATTATTTTTTATCAATATTTTATTTTTAGAATTTTATATAAATTTTATTTAGTTTTATTTTTAATCAATTTTGTTTATAATTGATTCCCTTTTAAGTGTCGAATTAGAAAGATAATTTAAAAAAGAGAGAGATTCTGACCTATGTTAAAAATTATATAAAATAAAAAATAAAAAAATTTGATAAAAAAATAATAAACAAAATTGATTAAAGAAATAAAATAAATAAAATTTAAAAAATAATAAACAAAATTAATTTAAAAATAAAACTAAATAAAATTTAAATAAAATTAAAAATATATATATATAAGTATTAATGAAAAAATAATAAACAGTTTTAATTTAAAAAATAAAACTAAATAAAAATTAATTAAAATTATATATATATATATATAAGTAAAATAAAATAAAAAACAAAGAAAAAATGGTATAAAAGTCATTTGAATAGGAGAGAGAGATATAAGTAAAATAAAATAAAAAACAAAGAAAAAGGGTATAAAAGTCATTTGAATAGGAGAGAGAGAGGAGGGGAGGGGGGGTGCGGTATCAAGGGGGGTGGGAAAAGCAATTTGCAATTAACATATGGATGATTCGGAACGGTTCCTACAGATTAATCCTTAACATTAATCGTGGAGGTTACGATAAATTAAATATAATGATCGTTATTTGGATTGATCATTTTTTTACATTTTGGATATTGAGATGATAAACCTGCTTGTTCTATTATAATTGAAGAATTGAAGTGGAAAGTGATTGAGATTTCAAAATTGAAAAATAAAAGTAGAGAAGATAGTATGAAAATGATGAAATAAGTTCTTTATTTATAGAGTTTGTAAGATAATGGACATTCAATTATAACCATTAATAAAAAAAATGATCGAATAATTTAAAACTATTGATTAATTATTAAATAATTAATTATCATATAAAAATGTTAATAGTTGTAGTTTAATTGTTTAGGAGATTAGATTTTTATCTAGGAGATCTAGGTTTGAGTCTTGTTCAAACAAATTTTTTCTATAAAAAAATTGACAATTCAATTGTCAATCTGACAGTTAATTTTTATTGGGCTAGAACCATAACTGGTTCAGCTGACCCGACACCTTGTCGAATTGATTATGATTTCGGCTAGATAATCGGGTTAACGGATACTCGATCCGTTGACCAAGTTACGGGTCTAAGCTGAGTCCAATTCAAATTTGATTCAGGGTTGACTCTACCTAGAATGTTGTCCACTGCACTCCAAGGGTAAGCATCACATCCTTCGCACTTGTTCTTCCATTAGGGCATTACCTCTATCCTCTAATATAAAAAGCAACTCAGTGTATAAAATTCTCATTAATATGGAATTTCAAAGAAATATAAGATCATATTAAATTTATTAATTATATGTAATCTTATCATATATTATAATAAATTATTTTTATGATTCAAATTTATAATCATAAGATCACATGGTAAAAGATAAATTTTTTGATAAAGAGAAGACGCGTACCCCATTCTCTTTCGTCTGCGCTTCGAAATAAATAGGGCATGAGAACGCAAATGAGGATAGTGAGTTATCCACTGCTGCAACCATTGCGAGTGGAAATGGAGCATGAGTTTGAGGACCGAACTTCTTGTCACCTACAAAGATATTTTCCTCTTAATTACCTTTCCTAAATTTAATGGTCTCCAATTGCTGGCGGAGCCACGCTTGAGTTAGGGTGGACTCTAGCCCCACCTATTTCTTGAGTTTCTCAATTACAAATAGAGATAAATATGTTATTCCTTGAATTTCGGTCCTTCCCCGGCCGGTCTCCGGCCGGAATTTGGCCGGATTCCGGCCGCGATTTGGCCGGAAACGGCGCCAGTCACTGTGGTCTCGGTTTCCGGCCAAATTCGCCGCCGTCCGGCCGTCTCCGGCCGCCGGACCAGGCCCGATCGACGCGCCGACGAGTGGCGCGTCGATCGGGCCTGGTCCGGCGGCCGGAGATGGCCGGACGGCGATGAAATCGCTGCGGCAGTGGGCGTGGGTGGGAGAGCGGCGGTTTCCGGCCGATTTCGCCGTCGTCCGGTCACCGGAAGCCGCCGGACCAACGCCGGTCGACGCGCCGGCGAGTGGCGCGTCGATCGGGGCCGGTCCGACGGCCGGAGGTGGCCGGACGGCGAAACGGGAGCGGCGGCAGTGGGCGTGGGTCGGTGGTGCGCACGGGTGTCGCGCACGGGTGTCGCGCAGGAGATCAGTTCTCTCTCTCTCTCTCTCTCTATATATATATATATAGAAATTTGATCTCCTGCGCTCCGCTATCCTGCGCTCCCCGTGCGCGAAGCAATCGAGACCGTCCGTTTCTCCGATCGACGCACAGTGTTTCTCCTCGGACGTTTGCTCCTTCACCGCAGCTGTTCACCGGCGTCCGGCCATCTCCGGCCACCGGACCGGCGCCGATGGATGCGCAACTCACCGGCGCGGGGTCCGGTGGTCGGATTCCGGCCAAATTCGGCCTGAATCCGGCCGAATTTCGGCCGGAATCGGCCAACAGCTACTGTTGGCCGATTCCGGCCGAAATCGGCCAACAGCTACTGTTGGCCGATTCCGGCCGAATCGGCCGGATTCCGACCGAATCACGGCCGGAGACCGGCCGCGGTCGACGCGCCCGGCGCCGGCGCGTCGACCGCGGCCGGTCTCCGGCCATGATTCGGTCGGAATCCGGCCGATTTCAGCTGAAATCGGCCAACAG
>NC_133878.1:1643151-1685968 GCF_044706935.1 Curcuma longa | reverse complement strand
AATATTTTTTTAAATTAAAATATAAATAATAATCGTGAAATGACAATGAATCATAACTCATCAACAGTTGTAATTTAGTTTCAGTTCCAATTTGAATCCGAGTCACCAACTCGCTTTGGAAGAAATGCTCGACGTTAGAAACCAAGAAAGTCTCGCACGTGATCCTCAATTTTTTATACCTTCCGCGGCATCGGACGGCCTCCATTCTATAAAAACAAAAAGGAAAGGACACGATCTTTCTCACACCTCGTCTTTTTTGCCTTTTGTTTTTAACTCTTCTTCTACTTCGAACCGAAACGGGAAAAATCACCGCCTCCTCTCTAATGGCGACGACGGCGAGCGAACCCCCGAAGCCCACCGCCGTCGAGCCCGTCATCGGCTATCCCGCTTCCAACTCGGATGCGCCGCCCCTTTCGCCCCCTGTGCCCGCCTACCCGGCCGCTATGTATTTTCAACCGCAACCCCAACTACAGCCCCTTCCGCGGCGGCTACAACGACCGCCCCGCCCCTTCCTCCTGCGACGCCATCTACCGTAGGATTATTTTCTCCATCGTCGTCGCCTTCCTCAGCATCGGCGCCGTCACCTTCCTCCTCTGGCTCATCCTCCGCCCCCGCGTCCCCGACTTCTCCGTCTCCTCCGCCACCGTCTCCTCCTTCAACCTATCCTCCCCATCTGACGCCGATCCGCGGATGTCGTCCTCCTTCGACATCGCCCTCTCCATCTCCAACCCTAATAAGAAGATTAAATCTGGTACGAAGCGCTCGCCGTGGCAGTGGGCTACGATGACTACATCCTCGCAGAGACGACGCTCCCTCCGTTCGACCAGGAAAATGGAAACTTCACCATGCTTCGGGCGACTCTGGAGGCTGCCGGAGAGCACGTCGGCACCGACGTGGCGACGGGGATGTCCGACGACCGGGCAAGCAGCGATGGCATGGTGTTCGAGGTCATGGTGGAGTCGTGGATCTGGTTCAAGGCGAGGCTGTGGAGGACGAGCGGGAGCTTGATGAGGGTTTACTGCGAGGACATCAAGATAGCGTTTGCGAACAAGACGGCCAGCTCCGGGTCGATGGTCGGGCCGGCCAGAAATGCCAGGTTAAACTATGATTTCCGGTTCGATATATATATATATATCTTGGTAAATTTCTGAGAGGATGATCAGTTTAAGCATCATCCAATTTGAGAGTTGTTTATGGAACTTCCAAGTGCTGCATTCAGTTTTAAGTCCTTTTGAAATCCTCATGTTATTTCCAGGCCACTAAAAACTAAAGAAATATGAAATTTTAAAGAAATATGAGATCATATTAAATTTATTATATGCAATCTTATCATATATTTTAATAAAATTATTTTTATGATTCAAATTTATAATCACAAGATCACATGGTAAAAGACAAACTTTTTGATAAAGAGAGGACGCACACTCTATTCTCTCTCATCTGCGCTTCCAAATAAATAGGGCATGAGAACGCAGATGTGGACAGTGAGTTATCCACTGCTGCAACCATTGCGAGTGGAAATGGAGCATGACTTTAAGGACCGAACTTCTCGTCACCTATAAAGGAAAATTAATTACCTTTCCTAAATTTTCAAGGGTTCATGTAATAGTTTTTGTTTACCCCATTTATTAGACATCCAAGAAAACTAGTCATACTTGGCTATGATAACTTAAAAAATACTAACCCAGAAACAAAATTCTTCTCAAGAATTAGAAACTCCTAGTGATTTTTTAACATCAACCTATTTACTATACTTAATATCCAACCAGATTTGGAAACCTTAATTTATAAATTGGAAAAATTAGAAATAATGAGAGAGAACCCTACTAAATACTGGGAAAGAGATAAGGTACACTACAATTAGCAATAATAAATCCTGAACTCACCATCAAAGCACAAGATTTAAGATATACAAATTGAGAAACATAAGAATGCACTATGCATATTAAATAATTACTCAGTTTAGGAGCAATCTAAAGATCTTCTTCTAGACATAGAAGCCCAACCTTTATAGTTAATAAAGGAGTAGAGCAAAAACATGGTCAGTCTAGAATGATTTTTAATTATAAACGTCTAAATGACAATTATCATGAAAATATGTATAAAATACCAAATAAAGAACAACTTTTGAATAAAATATAAAATTTAAAATGTTATTCAAAATTTGACATGAAATTAAGATTCTAACAAGTAAGAATGCATCCTGACTCTATAGAGTATACAACTTTTTTCTATTCAGAAAGACACTTTGAATAACTGGTTATACCATTTGGCCTAAAGATAGCCTCTCAAATATTTTAGAGAAAAATGGATGATATACAAGCAGGGAGGGGGAGAAGTCACGATTTCACGTTTTAAATAGAAGCTACAGTAATTTTGGGTTTGGTTGAACGGGTCACACGACGCGATTAGGGTTGGGCTGAATCGGCTTGTAACCTAGAATTTACTGTAGCAATTGAACCGGTTACTGTAACAAATCGGGTTCAATACAAAATCATCTAGTTCACTAATCAAAAGAACTCTGATTTGATCCAAATTAATTTTGTTAAATTCGTCTTCACGAGATGAAGCTTCTCATCTTTTCCGTTTTATCAAAACCTCTTCCATCATCATGAACCAAACCAAGTTAGTTCAATTTGGTTCAAAATTGAATTATTTGGTTCACTAATCAAACAATATCCGATTTAATCCAAAATGATTTCGTTCATTTCGTCTTCGCAAGACGAGTTTCATTCTCCTTTTTGGTATCTTACAGAAGAAGAGGGAGAGATTTTGCTATTGGAGAAGAGAAGACATGGAGGAGAGAAATGGGAGAGAAGAATGGGAGAAAAGAAAAGGGAGAAAAGAAAAGGGAGGAGGGATGGGTGGCCTGCAGTTTGGCGAGGCAGTGTTGCGTGCATAGAGAGGGAAAAGCGAGAGGAGAGAGAAGGTTTTCTCAAAAGTACATGTTATAGCAGTTAGTCGTAATAACTACAATAACATTAAAAGTAAAGTACAATTTGTAATAACTATTTTATAGAGGTCATACATTGCAGTAGCTAGTTGTAGTTGCTACAACAACATTGAAAGTAAGGTACAATATTGTAAAAGTTATAAATAAGTTATAGTAGTTGCTACAACAATATTGAAAGTAAGTGTATTTTTATGATGAAATATATGATGGGGATGTCTATTTGATGATTCATTAATATAGATGTACTTTGATTTTTGCCCAACGACTAAAATGTAAGATATTATATTTACTAATATTAGTTGGTTCTTGTGTTAAATTAGTCTATCGGAACACGTTAACTGTTGTATTACAGTGATCATTCAATTCTGGACGAAATTAATAGTATTATAGCTGAAATTCTTCTCTTTCAAAAATTGTTTTTTAAGGATTCTTTAATGTCAAACATTAATTATGTGAAAAGTGTTTCACTTATAGATTCGCCTCTTAATTATCCAAGAATTCGAAGAAAATTAAACATATAATTCTTCAGACTGCACAAGCAACAAAAATCCTTTATTGCATATAATTCTTCGAACAACAATCATGAAATATTTTCGTGCTAAACAAAATTAAAATTCGAACAATAATAACATCTTCCACAAAATCAAAAGGACAAATCGGAGCCAGAGAATTAAGGTATAATTCGAAAGTGAAAACAAATTAAGCCGGCGGACAAAGAGCTTAATTTCGAATCGAATTAATGCTAGTTTGCGAGGCCAGCCTTGAGCTTCTGGATGGTGGCGACGTCGGTCTTGAACGACTTCGCGAGCACCTCGTCGTCGACGCCGCTGGCGAACACGGTCTTAGGAACCGACACGGTGCCGGCGTTGGCGCTCCCGAAGGCGGAGACGGCGACGGCGGCGCTCCCGGAGTTGCAGTACTGGTAGTGGATTAGCCCCTTAGGGAACACGAACACGTCGCCGGGCTGCAGCGCCTGCGTGTAGAGTTTGTTGCCGGTGTCGACGAAGCCCACCTCCAGGTAGCCCTGCACCAGGAAGAGCAGCTCGGCGGAGCGCGGGTGGGTGTGCGGCGGGTTGACGGAGCCGGCCGGGTATTTGAGCACCGCCAACGACACGCTCTGCCCGAGCAAGGCCGGGAACTCGGCCGCTGCCGCCTTGGAGACGCTGAAGTTGGCGCCAGGCGGGGAGTTGACCACAGGGCGCAGGCCGGTGTAGGTGAAGAATCCGCCGTCGACGGCGGTGACGTTTGGAGGGAGGATGAAGTCGGAGATGATGTCGGGGTCGCCGGCGGTGGCGACGTGGGAGGCGGCGAAGGAGAGCAGCAGGAAGAAGAGTACTTTGTTAAGCTCCATTGCGTGTCTAGTTCAAATACTGAACTTCGTTTGGGTGAAGACTTCCAAGATTATGAATTTTGCACTTGCCATGGAGATCAATTTAAATTTAAAGACGTTGCACCTCAAATTGTTACGATATGGATGGACGAAACGAGGAGGAAGATTGTGTTCTTTTGCTTGACTAAATCAATGATACCTTTTGATCGACATGACCAAGAGATAGTATCTTCAATAGCTCCATGGGCGAACTCTCTTTTGCTTGACTAAATCAATGATACCTTTTGATCGACATGACCAAGAGATAGCATCTTCTATAGCTCCATGGGCGAACTCCCTAAGCAAAGAATAACATTAGATTGTCCGTCAAGACTCAAACAGAAGAAGATTAGAGATTGAAAAAAAATATAAAATTTTTAATTTGTTATAATAGCCCCCTGTGTTCTTAAATATTAGTACTGTAATTATGTTTATAAATTTTGTTGAAATGTTTTTGTCCTGTTTTATACTCCTCTCCATTGGCTAGATAACCAAATAAACTTGAGTGAAATATTTATACCTCAAAAGCTATGAATTAGAATGATATTGATATAGAAACAAAGAGGATCCGAAATAATATCCTCCTCTTCATAGATGATTGTAACGAATTAAAATGTATCAAGCTACCATAAATATAGATGGCTAAAAATATAGATGGTAAAACTGAACCTCTCTCTCTTTAAGCCTGTCTTTTTTAGGTTTTAGAAGCAGCTACAGCTTCCAGAGGGAAATGACATTTGAAACCTTATCTAAGAGGCACTCATTGGAATTAAGACTCAGAAGCAGCATTATAGAAGAAGAAAAAAACAGTTCTAAAAT
Source organism: Curcuma longa (assembly GCF_044706935.1). NCBI lineage: Eukaryota > Viridiplantae > Streptophyta > Magnoliopsida > Zingiberales > Zingiberaceae > Curcuma > Curcuma longa. The sequence goes on along the minus strand of NC_133878.1, from coordinate 1,680,827 downwards.
CAACAAAGTAGAGTGCAACCCTACTTCAAATGCATGTTCAAGTGCAAGTCAAACAGGGAAAGATTTATTTCCAATTGCATCTCAAGTGTAGTGCAAGTTTGATGGAAAAGTAAGGCAAGTAATAAAACCCAATTCCCCATGGGCTCAGCCGCTTGAATCCACATTTCCATAAAACTACTTCCTCTGTTTTCTTTGGTTTCGAGAGGAGATACCAGCCCAGGCCACAAACAGCAGCAGCTGTCGCAGCGAGCACAGCCTCCGTTTTCTTTGGTTTTGGTTGAGGTACCCGCTGTTGATAGCAGCAACGGTCCCTTGTGTGCATAGTGGACTTCACATCAGTGGATGAGGGTTCTGGTTTGGCTGGGGCTTCCTCTGCAGGTTTTGGGCCCTGAAAATTTAACCCATCTGAACTTTAGCAACAAAAAATGTAAATAAAAGATGTATCGATATTGTTTATATGTGTAATTTGACTTCTAATCACAAAAATTAGGACCATTGGTATACAACAAGTTGTATCTCAAATATACGATGTTGGATACATAAATCTTTGTTGTTGAGCCCCATACAGGTCGCTCCTTTATCATTGTTTTTTTTTTTTGACCATTAGTATTATAGAAACAAAAAGATCGACATGTTTGACAGATTGTACACAAACCAAGAGCATTAACAACCTACATTTTTATTTATTGAAAGAAAATTCTGCTCTAACCCTTGGTAGAAAAAATAAGAATGCAATGAAATAATTTTAAGTGAAAGGAATATTTACTAAAAACGAAAAAAAAACAAAAAATGAAGATGCAAACATAAAATCAGAAATATTGAATTCCTTCTTGAAGAGTTATTGTAAAGAATAACATGAATACATACCTTATGCGCAAGCTTCTCTAACTTTTCTTTCTCAATTTTCTGCAGCAAAAGGCAAATCTGTTAGTATTTACTCTTGATGCATATTCTTTTGCCAAAAGAGTAATTTATGATACTGGTACTAGTCGTCTAAAATGAGTAAAGGTTAAATCATATGAAATTGTAGCAGTAAAAAGCTTGTTTTCTGGGAAAAGTTCAAGTTAGCCAACATAAGTACTTCATGCTTCAGAACATCAAGAATGTATAGCGACTAGTAAAGATGTTAAGGGAGGGGTATCGTCCTGGGTTTCTCAATTATATTGCAGTCTTATCTTTTTGGAAATGAACTTACTATTAACAAAAGAATATATCATATGAGGAAGAGCAATGATAATGTTGAGAAGACCGAGATACTGAGCACAAAATTGAATCAAGCAGACAGTTCCCAAGGGAACAGCCTTTTAATCACAAGATGGTGAAAAAATCATTGCCGTGGCATTTAGAGAAACCATAAAACTGGGAATCAAGCCATGATTATTCCAGTAATAGTCTTATGATCGAAATATAGTAGTTTCTAATTCAGTTGAACAAAGTAAGCCAAAGTCTCAAGATAAGGCTGTCCTAGTCCATAATTTATGAATTTATTCCAGAAAATTTATTAATATTACGATAGGAATATTTGTACCATTCTTATACTTAGAAGTCATGATGAAGAGATATGGCAAACACTATCAAGTATGAGTGTGGTAATTCCAGCTATGCATTTTACTTTAATCCAAAAAGTTCTTTGTAATCGGATACTATATCTTAATTTATTTGAGAAAAAATGATATGCATAGGGAAGAATTTTTAAATGTGTTTAAAAAAAACTCTACCATTACTGTATGATCAACTATTCTTTTACTGCAACATCAATAACAAATTTACTTTAATCCAAAAAATTGCTTTATATTCCAGTACAATATCTTAATTGATTTGAGAGGATGGGATATGCATAGGGGAGGATTTTTAAATGTTTTTAAAAAATCTATCATAACTGTATCATTAACTATTCTTGTACTGCAACATTAATAACAAAACCTATTGTTCCATTCATGAACCATGAGCCTTGGATATAATACATATGTACAATTTAGAAAAAAGACTGTATTTTGTAGCACATCTAATACTATCCGACAAATAGGTTACAGACAAATCGCTTCAAATCAGAGCCTTTACTTTATATTTAACTATAACAAGCCCAACCGAAAGCATTCAGTTTACGAAAGATATTTTCACAGGATATCATAAGATGCTGTCAAGTGTATTGTCCAAATAAGAACTTTACTAGTGAGACAATACTCTATATTGGTGAGTGCACTGAATCACTTTACAAAATAAATTAGCAACGTTATACACTCTAGAAATATTTCCCTCTACAAATATAATGTGAGAATGATGTCGTATTTATGTTCTTTAATTGGAATGCCATGTTCTAGGGGAAAAGAAACAACCTTGAAAATTTGTACACATTGAATATCAAAAAGTCTGCACAAAACATTGATGTAAGGTATAGAGAGGATACAGACACACAAAAATGGCATAGATTACCCATCATAGATTAACTAAGTTTTCATTTCTCCAAAAGAACATTGATGAAAATGTATGCCTTAAAAATATCAAACTTAAAATATAATGCAAGATCACCAGATGAAAATGAAAACCTGTAACCATTGGAAAGATGAACTTGAATAAAGATAGCAATTAGCATTGGTGGATACTATGATGTTAATTGAAACAATTACAACTACACAAAAAAATTATAATCCTATCCCAATCTCTCAATTCCACGATATGACAATTTAGTATACTAATTATTCTTCCTTGTTAAAATTACTTCCACTATTAAGGTTTCCAGACGTGCATACTTTACAGAAATCAGGACATGAAACCTAGTCCAATAGAAGATTTGCATCCATCATCAGGTCATTCAAATGCAACTGCTCAATCACATCTGATTTGGTGGAACACTGACTCTACAAAGCACATGCCAACACATGCATCACAATGTATAGCCTCCTTGTCAGCACAGATTTAAGTATCTTAGCGGCAAGTTCTTCATGCATCCCTCAACAAAATTCACACTCCACTCAATCATTATCGCACTCTTGCCTAGCTTTATAAGATCGAGGACTATCTACATCAATATAAAAAATGCTTCCTCCGCAAATGAACCCTAAAAAATCATGATATGGGAAACGCCATGATTAGGGCATCAATTATCTACATGCGAGAATCATTGGCAGCATCACAAACCCTAACATAAAAAAGTGAACTAAAATTGTATTCACAAAAATGAGACAAAAAACGAGATCAATACAAAGGTCAAATCAAGGGCAGTGGGTAGAACCTTGATGTAAACGTTCTCCGCCGCTTTCTCCTCCTCGGTGAGAACCTTCCCACCGGAGGAGAGCCTGCGGGCTACGTACCTTGCTGCGACCCTGGCGGCCATGGCGATTTCGGATCCAAATCGAAATCGAAGGGTTTCTCGAGCTCAAGCACAGAGACTCTGCTCACTCGCGTTTGTGGAATATTTCATCTAAATATATATGTCTGATCTCACGTCCACATCATCAATCAAATATCCTCTTCCTCAAATATCTCAATTTTCACAATCAAATATTCTCAAATCAAATATTTATGAATCTCACCTATTACCATATTATTACACTTTTAAATATCATACATAAATATCATAATTAAATATTATAAATTCCTTTATCATTTTATTAATTTATATTTAAATAAACTTATTTATAATTTTTAATTTTTTAATTATAAATTCTAATTTTAATTTTTAATTTTATTTATATTTAAATAATGAAAAAAATAAAATAAAATAAAAACCTCCCTGGTGGTCGACCATGTGGGCGACCACCCGACCACAATATTTTTTTTTAAATCCCTACCTCTGTTTTTTATTTAGTTTTAATTTTTTTTATAATAAAGTATTTGAAATCATCGGGTATAACTTTTAACCCGATGATTTCAAATACCCTATCAAATATCCCTCTCCAATAGGGGATATTTGATGCGAGCGAATATTTAAAGAAATATCCGCTCAAAATATCTCCTATTGGAGATGCCCTAAAGACGGTTTAGGTTTCATTCTGTAGAAATATTTACGGTCTATCCGGCCCATTATAGCCCTGGCAGACACTGCCCATATCGGCCCATGACCCCTTAAAATTTTCATTATGACATCAAACATTAAAAAATATTTTCTAAAAAATATTGAACCTTAGTTATTGCTAAATATCCAATATAATTTTAAATTATAGATCCTACTAATTTGTTCTCTGTATTCCCAATATCATTTGGACTCTTTGATATTGATTTTTTTTAATTTTTTTAGTTAGAATCTCATATTCAACTCTTAGAACCTATTAATTCTATAGACAATGAACTCCATAAAAATTTTTCAATAATTATCAAAGTAAATCAAAAATACTCGTGAAAACTCATTCAGACAGTCAACATTCTTAAGCTCGCTTTTTGTTGGAGGGAAAATCTCCTACAATACATCGCAACTAAAACTTGAATATAAAATATCTAATTATCCATTGAAGATCCTAACCGCTGCACCGTAACTCCGAAAGCTCTTTGATATTGGACTTTTCATCCCCTGGAGAGGATAAAATACTAGAGTTTATACATTTTAACAAGGGTTATAGGCAATATTGAAATCTAAAAGGTAATGGATTTATACGTTTTGGTATTTATAAGACATTGACACTCGAAGTAGTAATCTTATAGGTCGAAACTTGAAATTTGACGAAAACAAATTTTCCCTTTTGTTACCTGCAACTACACTGAATAAACATCCTTGAGGTTAGTATTGAAGAAACTAAAAGAATATCAATATAGTCATCAATTTAGGTTAGACCCGCCGGGTTAACCTGCTCCGTCAAGTAATTTACATAAATTGGATTAAAATTTTATCAACTCATTTTAAGATGGGTTCAAATGTATTGACCTGCATAGGCTCGCGACCCACGTGGGTTGGCCCGCTGCCGGCTTGGATTGGCTCGCGGGTTGAAAAAGTTTATTTATTTATTTTAAATTTTAAAATTAAAATAGAAAATTTAAAAATTATAATTCAAACTTAAAATTTTCAACTTAATGAATTTAAATTATAATTCAAACTTAAAATTTTTAATATTTTTTATTTTTTGATAGGCCCATGGATTGGCCCGCCTTGGATTAGGTTGGGTTGGAGATTTCCCAACCCACCAAATTAGTGGGTCAGCCCGCCCTACCCCGTCATATGATGAGTTTTTAGTGGATTGACCCGCCCCACCATGACAGTTCTAAATATCAAAGCACGTAATGAAGTCAGTAAGTGTTGGATAATCTTTGCCGGAGAGATTGATTCTTTGCTCAATTGAAATTACAATACAATTCAACTTATCTTGTAGCGATGACTTGAACTGATTATTTCAAGCTGCTAGCAGGGGTTGGTTTTTTTCTCGATCACCGATGCTGAGTCAATCAAGTGGCTGAGTCGCCGATTGTCGATTGTCTATTGTCGATTGTCGAGTGGGTCGAGTGGTCGAGTCTGTAACACCTCCTTCTTACTAGTAGGGAATGTTACGTACTTTAACATTATCAACCTAATTATAGAATTTACTATCCATGATTTTAATTAAACATCCTGAATAACTACATAATTTCCCTATGCTATTCACATACTCCAATCATTATCTTAGAAGACAGTCATGGTTCGACTTACTTTGAACAGGACATGGAAATGCTAAACAAGTTCTTAACAATTGTACTCTAAACATGATATGAAAATATTAACATGCGAAAACAACTAAACTAATGACTAAAATATTGACACAATATGAACACTACATAAGTTATGATCGTAGTTCCACGGTTTTGCTGCTACACATACCAAACACTTCTCCAGCTGCCTCCCTTTGCTTAAAACTTTCCTTTTTTCTTTATCTGCGGTATAAGGAAATGCAGAACTATAAGCAAAGCTTAGTAAGTACATCCTTAATCTCACAAAATCATGAAAAATATTATATTAATTCTTTTATCATTAAACATGCTATTACTTGAAAAGACTTGTGGCATAACATATGTTTACTATTGAAATACACATTGTGTAAAGACTTGAATTAAAGGATGCTTATACTTGAAACAAAATGCTTGAACCTATAATACATGCACTTAAAAAGAAATGTCTAAACTTGGAGTTTCTTGTACTTGCATAGAAAAATACTTGAATTTGTAAATAGTTGTAATTTATATACTTGAACATGCATAATCATACATAACATACTTAATTGGGCCCTGGCGAGATATCAATGCATGCATTTCTGATATAGGCGAATCTTGTGTCTTGAATTCCTTATGGGCGAACCTTGTGTTCAGAATTCCTTAGTGGGCGAACCTTGTGCCCTGAATTCCTTTCTTTATGGACGAACCTTGTGCTCAGAATTCCTTATGGGAGAACCTTGTGACCTGGATTCATTTTCTTATGGGTGAACCTTGTGTCCAGAATCCTTTATACCTTGCATTTCTTATGGGTGAACCTTGTGTCCGATACTCGCCTCTTAAAAGTAAAATACTTTTCTTTTATATCATAAAAATTCTTATACTTATTATATCTTTGTTCTTTCATAACCATTTATCCATGCATTAATCCGTTCATGCACTTATCATTAAGTTGCATTCATTAATGCTTACTTATCAGTTGAGCAAAAAGAAAACATTTCCAAGTGGTAAAATATTAGTTCATTCACTTGGATAAATTTTGCCTTAATCGGTCCGGCATTCGACATGCGCAGGTCGTGCTGGCACACGAGTCGCTCTTGGTTCAGTGCAATCTAAGCCCTGGATTTGCACCCCCCCCCCCCCTACGCACCCATGAGTAAGAGAAAGCCTCTCCTTATGCATTTGATCACAACATCAATGCTTGTGACACAAAATAAACCAACAACTATGCCTTGAAACTTCCAATGTGGAGTTATATTTTTATTCACAAAGGAGCTTCCTCCTTCCACCACCTTTTATTTCTATTCAAATTTCCAATAATCCCCCACATGAATGGAAACAGGGTATGTAATAACATTCAGCAGTTGAGTCCAGTATAGGATAGGTAGGTTTTACCCTTTGAACTTTTCCTTTGAAGATATGTTTGTTTACTAGATGACAGTAGATACGATTCTTTGAACTGTTCTGTCGTTTATGTAAATATTGACACATCTCACTCAGGAGTCTCCCTAATACATCTCAGTTCTCATGAGTGTGTTCGTTCTTGGCCATGAACACGCCTAGTTCTGTGAAAAGATCTAAGAATTGTGCCTTCAATTCTCTTCTAAGCGGCCCCCACTTCTTTCTCACATAGGTAATCACTCAAGAGTATTCCACACTACTCTACCGGATCATTAAAAGTCGTGTGCTTATCCTCTATCCTATCACTGTTTCATGGGGTCATTTTCTCTCATAGTGATGTTCCTTAATCGGTGAAGTTAGGTTATCCCTTTGAACCTAGTTCTTGGGATCTCCAGTTTGCATAGGTTGTGTTTCCTTTGCACCAACATTTTTTACCGGCATCAAACTCATCCCTCGCGATGAGCTAACAACTAACTCTTTGTTTAACCCTTTGGTTAGCGGATCCGCTAGATTATCCTTTGACTTTACATAGTCAACAATGATAACTCCCGTTGAGAGCAGTTGTCTAATGGTATTATGTCTACGACGTATATGTCTAGACTTACCATTATACAAATGACTCTGTGCTCGACCAATTGTTGATTGACTATCGCAATGTATGTAAATTGCCGGCACAGATTTCAGCCATCTAGGAACATCTTCTAGAAATTATCGTAACCATTCAGCCTCTTCACCACATTTATCAAGAGCTATAAACTCAGATTCCATCATGGATCTGGTTATTATGGTTTGCTTAGAAGATTTCCAAGATATGGATGCACTTCCTAAAGTGAATATATATCCGCTTATAGACTTAGAGTCTTTCATGTCAGATATCCAATTCGCATCGTTGTATCCTTTGATTACAACTGGGTATCTGGTATATTGCAGTCCATAATCACGAGTATATTTCAAGTACCTTAATACTCTTGTTATCCCTTTCCAGTGCTCAATATCGGGATTACTCGTGTATCTACTCAGTTTACCTACTGTGTAGACTAAGTCTGGTCGTGTATAACTCATTAGGTACATCAGACTTCTAATCACTCTAGAGTACTCTATCTGAGAGCTGCTCTTTCCTCGATTTTTCAATAGAAGTTGACTCCTATCTATCAGAGTCCATGCCATTGCAGTATCATTCTTGTTGAATTTTTTAAAAATTTTACCTACATAGTGAGACTGATTAAAAACAAGTCCTTCAGCTGTTCTAGGAATCTTAATTTCTAGAATCACATCAGTTACGCCTATGTCTTTCATGTCAAATCTTGAATTTAACATATCTTTAGTGGATTTGATTATCTTATCATTACTCCCAATGATAAGTAAATCATCTACACAAAGATATAAAATGACATATTCATTTCTTGTGTCTTTCAAATAAACATATTTATCACATTCATTAATTGTGAATCCACATTCCTTCATGGCATGATCAAACTTTTCATGCCACTCCTTTGGTGCCTGTTTCAAGCCGTATAACGACTTTACCAATCTACAAACCTTGTTTTCCTGTCTTGGCACAGAAAATCCTTCAGATTGTTCCATATAGATTTCCTCTTCTAAATCATTGTTTAGAAAGACGGTCTTTACATCCATTTGATGTATTTCCAGATTCTATAGAGCAACTGTTAGATTTGAGATGTGTCCTAAGGCAATCGCCTTATAGTTACACTATTTATTGAATAAATAGTAATTCACTATTTTAGTGCACATTCCATATGTGTTTTATTGGATCTTAAACTCAAATACTGAATGTCCGCAATACGATTCATAGCGTGAGAGAATTTGTGATTGGATCACAACTAGTGAGCATCTCTATACGTGTAATTATGAATGTGTTGGAATTATCACTAGTCGAGGAATTGATGAGCATGAACGTCATCGATTCTGTCGAGAAGCACATTTTGAACTCCTTGGTTAGTCAAGCAGCAGATCTCACTGCTATCAAAATTGGATGTTGAGAGTTAAACGTGGATGCTGATTAAAGGTAACCAGTTCATTGGAGTGACCTGTCCTGAGACTTCATATGATTCTATTCATATGTCAATGAAGATCTCAGTGCAGCTTAAGTGCGAGCTTCCTTTGACTTGAGGTATTCAAGTCACCTTGGTCATAGAGGCTTATACTTTGACATCTTAAGCAAGCATCTCCGAGGAGGTGTGGACCCGAGATAATTGAGAATAAGTCGAAGTGTCCGAAGGTGTTTGAATAGCCCACAAAGAATCCATCACTCCTTGAAAAAAAGGAGACGTATACCTTGCGGCCGCTTGTCAAGATTGTTACTAAAAGTCTTTGGCCAAAGCATCACATGTCAAAAGTATGAGACTCTTGGACACATGTACAAGTAACTTGAATCCACAGAACAAGAAAGCAGCTTAGACTAGGTGTGACATAGTCAGCCTAGTGGGGACCAACACATAGACCATATCCTGAATCAAGCGAGTATAAGACGGTGAAAGGAACGAGACACTATTCAGTATAGCTGCTGAAGGGTTTAGAAGATATTCTGGAATCAATCATATTTTTTGGTCAATTAGGGATCATGATATACTACTGTGTGTCACTCATGATCATTCCGTAATTAATGATTAATTACGGACGATCAACATAACCGGGCTTGCTTTCCTTTGGCCACTTTTCTCTCGTCTCTTGGGTTACCTTCCAAGGTGCCTACGACTTCGCATTCCTAGTGAAGATGCTGACATGTGACTGCAAGTTGCCAAAGGCCGTCGATGAGTTCTTGGATCTTGTTCGATTCTTCTTCGGCAAGAAGGTGTTTGATGTGAAACACCTTAGCAAGCATTGCAGTGGACTTTATGGTGGATTGGAGCGGATGGCCTCTGTCGTCCAAGTTGAGCGAGCAGTGGGCTCTCGACATCAGTCTGGCACGGATAGCTTATTAACATGGCAAGTGTTCTACCAAATCGCTTCTCGTGTAAATACAGTGCTTATCGACCGTCCAGAACACATGGGAGCACTCTTTGGCCTCGAACTACAATAGTATAGTAATCCATCGAGTGGTGGTTTTTTGTTTTGTTTTGTTTTTTTTTTTTTTGCAAATGAGAAATATAGTATATTTTGATACCAACTAGACATCGAGTGGTAGTTTTTTACTTTTTTTTTTTTTACAGATGAGAAATCTAGTATATTTTGTTACCAATTAGACGAAGAAATGTTTATGACTAAAAGCTCTTACCAATTAGACAAACATTTTGGGCTCTGTATTGATCTATACAATTAATAGTATTGGTTTGGCATTAGCTTAATTAATTTGTCCACAAGATTGCCTATTGCGCCATCGTATCTTTTTGTATTTTAATACAGATCTCGCATCAGATTAAGTAAAAAAGTATCAATATTCTTTGGACCATGATCTTGTTGTTTCGCTTTGCCTTAAATCATCCCCTAACTAGTGTGTTCTGGATCATACTTGATCGGTTCAAATTCTGAACGATATATACTCAAATCCATGCACCTGCAGGATTGATCTTTTGGAATTAAAGTTTGTAATTAATGTGCATAGCAATGGAGATGACATTGATGTTGGAATTGTGAATGATGACTACTTCATTTAAAAATTGATGCTAAATTTAATTAATTAATAGGTATTTTTGAAAAATTGTAACCAAGACTTAGAGTACAAAGAGCTCAAAATATTTGGCTTTATTTAATTGGTTGAAGAATAGAAATGGCTAAAGAAATTATTTAATTGTTACCCTTTGATTGTATGGGAACCATTTTCTTGATTTTTTTTTTAAAAAAAAACTGATTTATGATATAGATTTACATCATCCAATTAGGTATGTTGAACGCAAATTAACTTTATTAATGATTAAAATAAAAATTCCCCTCTTTTTGTTACTCATAGTAGGTTTAAAATTTATAGCAACTATTTTAATTAGTAGTGTTGAGGTTGCATGAGCCACTTGTGCTTGCTCATCGGTTAGGACGAGGGAAGGATGACCAATGAAAGGACTTGGAAGGGGTGGCATTAGTCGCTTTCTGGAGTGAACAGGTACGAACTTAGGAATTAGGATGGGACTTGAACTTAATATAATAAATTATATATTATTATAAAAAATATAATAAATTATATATATAATAATAATAAATTATTATATTATATTATTCAATAAAATTGTGTCATATAGATATTTTTTTCTTCTAATAGAATGAAAAATTTGAAACATTAGTTACTAGGCGAGGAGTCACTTTCGCTTTTAGATTTACCAAGTAGGCGAACAAGAGGAAAGCCGCTCATCTTCAAGATTATTTGGGTTTGTAAAGGTCTAGATATCATGATTATAGAAAAAACCTATTACATTTTATTGTTCCATAAAATTATGTCATTTGTGATTTTTGGAATATAAAATTCATCTATAATAGATCTACATTTATATATCTAGTTAAATCTAATTCAATATAGAGTGTTAAGCAATTTTCAAAAAAAATCATTCTCTAATTTATTATGAAGTTTTGTTTTCACATGCTTCATTGCTGAAAAGCTTGCTCGATAGTGGTGTTGAAACAGGTAACGTTAAAACAATATGAAACAATCTAGTCAACATAACGTAAACTTTTGACTGTCCTCTCTTAATCAATTGCTGACTCAACTCAACAAGTGTAGAGATCTTAAAATTTTACATTACATCAAGTTTATAACTTACTAATTCATACTCCAAAGTAATAATGCCTTGATCTGCTAAATCTTCAGGACAAAATTTTATTGTAAGCTTGCAAATATCATCACGGTTAATTGAGTCAAATAAATTTTTTAGGATCTAAAGATGTACTAAGAGAAAGAAGTTTCGTTGATTTCTCATTGAATCGAGTATTTAACTCCATCAAGATGAAATCTATTGTTACATTAAAAATATCAAAGTGGTAATGATGCTCAACTATAGTTTACTAACAGAAATAATCGATCATATATAGACAATCGAGGTCAGCCACCTCAATTTCAATTCTCGAATGAAAAACTTTCACTTCATGAAGAAATTCATCACATTCCCTAAGTTTTTAAAGGATAGTTTTGGTAGTAAAGACAAATATATAATAGCAGTGAAAATGTCTTCTCATCCACTTCTAGAATCATGTTCTCTAATTGTCAACATATGTTCAATTTCATTTCTCTATATTGTATATAACTTAGCAATACGCTTAGTAGAAGAAGTGATGATATTGTCCAAAGAAGAAAAGAATTCCTAAATAACACTGACATCCTTAGCTACATAAACCAATATCGGTTGTAATCAAAGTGCAAAATAGTAGACATAGTATCCATAGGGATGATCTATTAGAAATAATTCCCGAAATTCATTCCATATGCCATGAATATTATTAACATCATCATATCCTTCGCCTATGATTTTCTTAACTTAGAAGTCATGATTGTTGGGTTGCAAGGGTGCAAACATAGTCCTACATCTAAAGCACATGGAAAAGATCATGGGGTTAAAAGAATGAAAAGTATCTCCATTGGAATGTGGCCTTTTGGGTAGAGCCCAAGAGCAAAACTATGAGGGCTTAGGCCCAAAATGGACAATATCATGCCATTGTGGAGATGTGGACATCCTTTTAGACCCTACAATTGGTATCAGAGCGAGATCGCTCTTCACCTGACTAACCGCCGGATGAGTCATGATACAGATCTAACCATGTACTTTGAACCTTAAAAACAAAGGAAGTGGGTGCTTCCGTGTCTGAATCAAGAGGGTCAGACACCAGGTGAGAAGTCCTAGTAGGTCGGGTGGACCGAGGGGCAAAAAGTCCTAGTTGCGGCTAGGTGAAAGTCTTAGTAGGTCGGGTGGACCTAGGGGCAAAAAAGTTCTAGTTGCGGCTAGGTGAAAAAGTCCTGGTGGGTCGAGGATTCAGGGGGGGCCTGTGGTCCTTTGTTTGAGGGGGGATTGTTGGGTTGCAAGGGTGCAAACATAGTCTCACATCTAAAGCACATGGAAAAGATCATGGGATTAAAAGGATGAAAAATATCTCCATTGGAATGAGGCCTTTTGGGTAGAGCCCAAGAGCAAAACCATGAGGGCTTAGGCCTAAAGTGGACAATATCATGCCATTGTGGAGATGTGGACATCCTTTTAGACCCTACAATGATGAACAAGAAAATTTGATATCCCATTTTCAACATTCAATGAGCTACTATCATTAACACTTAAGATAATGGCTATTTACTCCCGTTTATATATATCTCACACTTCATCAACAAGAATATAGAAGCATTTATCTTCAACTTCTTCACAAACCATCTATAGTATTCTATGGGTCATAATATGTAAAATCTCTTTTTAAATTTTTAGAGCAATATATTAGGCACTTTTTGGAGCATTCTCATGTATAATTTCATTAATTTCTAAAGGACTCAACCTCCTCGACTCTAGAGGACTCAAGCTCCTCGACTCCAAAGGACTTGGGCTCCTCGACTCCATCATCTTAGTATCCTCGACTCTGTAGCACTCGGGCTCCCTGATTACGTCAGCTCGGCCACTCAACCCAGACAGTCCATTGTTCAAGACCACACCCTATCTACATTTTCTTATCCTCAATTGGGGCCTACACCTTACATTGGACCACTAATAGCTACTATGAATATTTCCAAAAGTAGTGTCATGGTCGAATGGAGAGACAATAATATAGTTGTCAGACCTAGTCTTTTAGATGCTCTCCTATAAACACATGGCGCTTAGAGATTAGAGAGGCCACCAACGGCTGTCAAATCTAGTCTCCTCATTGGCTTTAACGTGGAGATGCTCTTTGTGTTACTATATAAACCCTAAGGAATATATGTGCAAGAGGTATTGCCACACATGAACACTCACCCTTTTATCCTTCTTCTTCCACCCTACTGTTTTCATCTTCTCCTAGCCCTTGTGTTAACTTGAGCATCAGAGTGACCACACCGAGTCCCACTTCGGTACCTATTCTATCCCTTGTTTGAGTGTTGTAGACTTCCTAGATGCTCTCTTCTTCATCAAGGCCTTCGTTGTCTACCCCATCGTAGTTGCTTCCCATTGACTTACCAAGTCGCCACCTCAAACAAGAACAAATTGACATTATTTGTAAGAACTGCAACTAAACTGAGACACTAAAATGGTGGAACTAAGGAAAACTATTGAAGATCTTAATTCTGCTCGAGACGTAGCCCGTGGAGAGATCATCACCATTGCTAAAGAAGAATTTCAAGCATTGGTAGATCAAGCAGTGCACAAACTCAACTCTTGAAGTACCCAATGCCTCGCCCGCAATGCCTCTTATTCCTAGTCAAGTGTGGATTCCTAGGGCCCAATAGTTCTTCTCCCTACTGCCTTCACCGAACAATGAAGTAAGGTCATAGCCCCACCTGAAGAACACTCTGAGAAATCAATGGCGGGAGAGACATGACCACCAAATCGAGGCAAAAACAAAGAACTTTCATTTAATGAAATCACATCCATCTCAACTCAGATCTTAGACGATAAATTACCTAGTAATTTTTTGGTACCTCAGCTTAGAAATAATAATGGATTCACCGATCTCGAAGATTATTGGTGCAGGGTGTTAGTACCGATGGAATCAAAATATCTCCACAATGGTATGATATTGTCCACTTTGGGCCTAAGCCCTCATGGTTTTGTTCTTGGGCTCTCCCCAAAAGGCCTCATTCCAATGGAGATGTTTTCCATCCTTTTAAACCCGTGATCTTTTCTCCATGTGCTTCAGATGTGGGACTATATTTGTACCCTTGCAACCCAATAATCCTCCCCTCAAACAAAGAACCACAGGCCCCCCCCTCAAACGTCATTTTTGATGTCTGAATCCTCGACCCACCAGGACTTTTTGCCCCTCGGTCCACCCGATCTATTAGGACTTCTACTTAGCCGCAACTAGGACTTTTTGCCTCTCGGTCCACCCGACCTACTAAGACTTCTCACCTGGTATCTGGTCCTCTTGATTAGACATGGGAGCATCCGCTTCCTTTGTTTAAGGTTCAACCCACATGGTTAGATCTGGATCATAGCTCTTCCGGCGGTTAGTCCGGTGAAGAGCGGTCTCACTCTGATACCACTTGTTAGTACCGATGGAATCAAAATATCTCCACAATGGTATGATATTATCCACTTTGGGCCTAAGTCCTCATGATTTTGTTCTTGGACTCTCCCCAAAAGACCTCATTCCAATGAAAATATTTTCCATCCTTTTAAATCCATGATCTTTTCTCCATGTGCTTAAGTTAAGTTTGTTAAGTTGACAAACAAGTTGAACTGAGTATGCAGGTAGCACAGGGAAGTCCTAGTTGTGGCTAAATAAAAGAAGTCCTAGTCTGAAAGACTGAGCAAGGAAGTCCTGGTCAAGAGGACTGTACAAAGAAGTCCTGGGCAAGGAAGTCCTCGTCAGGAGGATTGGGCAGGAACACTTGGTTGAACAAAGCACCAGGAGGGAAATTCTATGCAGATCTGGAGGATTGGATGTCTAGCGGTGGAAGTCTTGAGGGTCGAGGTTCAGAAGCTTATCAAAATTCCAATAGGTCTAGAGGACCGGGTTGGCAAAGCTAAATTCTCCCAAGAGAAGTGGGTGAAGATGCGTTCCCGAGAAGAGAATAGTAGGTGTTGGTCTGACCAAAGAGATCATTGAAAACCTAAAAATCAAGACTAAACAGTTGATAAAAATGTCATTGTCCTGCTTTATTTGTTCTTGACTAACCTTGTGATGTAGGAAAGGAGGGACCAAAACGTTAGATTTCGGGGGCCCCTATTTGGATCCTGGTGATCGAATGGTCCAAGTGCCCTAAAGGGATCTAGGCGCTCTAAAGGGATCCAGGCGCCTAGATGTTAACCAATCAGGCCAGCGAAGCAAGTGAGGTGGCAAGCTCCCAGTGGTTGGGACACCTCAACTTTCAGGAGCCCGAAAAGGCTCCAGATGCTCGAAGATGGATAAAGCGTTGCAGAGACTAAGTTAATCCGATAACCTCCACGTCAACATCTAGATGCTCAGAAGGGATACAGATGCTTGGGAGATGTCAAGTCAGCGTCGAAAGCGGATCAACGGGATGATGTGGAGGTGCCAAAAAGGAGTTCCAGGCGCTCCGAAGGAGTTCCAAGTGCCCGGATCGGCCTATATAATCTTTTCCTTTTGTTGGTAATTTGATTTAGCTTTTATTTGTAATTAAATTCTTTAGGACAATAAAAGTTTACCATTCCTAACATCTTTATAAAAAGCGAAAACTCTCTCTCATTGGTAGGAAGTTTCACAGTGATTTTCTCGTCGAAAACGATGAAGGACTATGGGCTTTGGAGTAACAGCCTGTGGCTGTGAACCAAGTAAACAAAAGTATCAATACTTTCTTTCCGCTGCATTTCACAGTCTAGTTTTATGTAATCTTTACGAACAAATAAAAAAATGACAAGTGCACTATTCACCCCCTCCCTAGCGCTCAACTCGATCCTACAAAGATCACTTGGGCCAGTTCGAGAAAAATGCTATGCTACATCGATATACAAACGACGTCAAGTGTAGGGTCTTGTAATGATTCCATCTAGCTCCGTCCAACGATAGTTTGACCGATTACCAACCTTATTGATTCATACCTTTGTCGACTTCAAGGTTGTCTTCCTACAACACATCGTCAGCAACAAACAGTATCACAAGACATATCTCAACTTGTTCGCTTGAAAACATATGGCTAAGGAAAGCTTGAGGAAATACATCCATCGATTTAATAAAATATCTATATATGTGCCTTCGATATACAGACGACGTCAAGTGTAGGGTCTTTTGAATGATTCCATCTACCTCCATCCAATGATGGTTTGACCAATTACCAGCCTCATTGATTCACCTTTGTCGACTTCAAGGTTGTCTTCGTACAACACATCGTCAGCAACAAACAATATCACAAGACATATCTCAACTTGTTCGCTCGGAAACATATAGCTAAGGAAAGCTTGAGGAACTACATCCATCGATTTAATAAAATATCTATAGATGTGCCTTCGACCACCTCAGATGTACTCATTAGCACTTTCTCTCAAAGGCTACAAGATGGAGACCTCTTTCGATCTCTAGTAATGGATTTCCCGATAACTTTTGACCTCTTTTTGGGTCGTGTGCAAAAATACATTAATGTGGAAGTAGCACAAGCCACAAGAAAGAAGGAAGTCTTGGCGCCAACAGTGGAGTCGGCTTACCCTGAGCGAAAAGCTCCTCCCCCACCCATTCAACATAAGGAGTCATTCCCACTTCATTAGTATGTCTCAACTCCAATAGTAGTTTGAACAATATAAATTGTGGAGGCAATCTTAACCTTCAACTCGGCATTCCACATGCTAGATAATGAGGAGCAATATTGTATCTTTTATCGCTCTCGTCGACATTTCACTCATAAATGTCAATGCTATGCTCAAGAAATCCACAAGATAATTGAGGAGTGTCTGCCTATTCGGGGATCACCTCTAAGATCAACTCGGCAATCACCTACTCACTACCCTCGGGTCAGAAATTTGGAACCTTGAGTCAACAATCAAAGGGAGTCACTACATCACCGAACCAATCGGCGGAGGGACACGCCTCCTTGAAGGATATCTCAATCTTGGAACCGGCTCAGAATCTCTCGACAACTAGATAATTCTAGGAGATAACCTTTGCGTCGGGTGGATATTAACATGATCTCAAGAGGTTTGACTAATGGAGATTCCAATCGGGCCTGAAAGACCCATGACTGAAAGATCGAAAGTTTTAGGATCGACACCAAATCTTGAGCAGAAATAGATCCCTCAATCAACTTTGGTCCCTAAGATCTTGATGGGGTAGATACTCCAAACGAAGATGCTCTAGTGATAAAGGTTGTCATATATATCTAACTATAATATAGCAAGAGTCTTCATCAACATAGGGAGTTCAGTCAATGTGCTTTTCAAAACAACCTTTGATCAAATGCAAATAGACCTACATGAACTACAACCCATCTCAACAGCGATGTTCGGTTCATAGGACATGAGGTGGAGCCGTTGGGCCAAATCAGTCTCTCTCATTATTTTTGGGAGAAGATCCCTTGAGGCAGACTCAAACTACTGTCTTTATTCTGGTCAACGCCCCATCTCATTACAACGTTATCCTAGGACGACTCACATTAAGTTCATTCCGAGCGGTGATGTCTACTTATCACTAAAAAGTGAAATTTCCTATAAACGATCAAGTGGGCAAGGTCTGAGGTGATCCAAATGATCTCGAGGAAGTGCTATGTCGAAGTATTACGGGTCGACCCACGAAAAAGTCACAAAACTAATGGAACCGAAGTACAGCTCGTCCACAATGTTCCTCTTGATCGACAGACTAAGGGACATGAAGATGTGTCAATAGTCGCTAAGCAGCCAAATCAAACTACTCTGTTTGTATCTTACCTCCCTCTTGAGTTGAAGCATAAGGTAATCACTTGTCTCTCTCGCAATCAAGACATCGTTGCGTGGTCGGCTAAAGAAGTCAAATGAGTCTCATCTACGGTCATGGAACACCGACTCAACATCGATCTAGAGACTAGGCCTATTTGACAAAAGAAGCGACACTTTGGTCCTGACAAAGATAAAATAATCTAAGCTGAGATAACTAAACTGATGGAAGTTGGTCATATTCTGAAAGTCCATTTCTCGACTTGGTTGACAAACATGGTGGTCGTCCCAAAGCTCAGAGATAAATGGAGGGTCTGTGTGGACTTTCGGGACCTCAACAAAGCCTGCCTGAAGGACTACCTTTACCAACCAGTGGACTCAACCTTGGATTGCAAACTAATATGAATGTTGGATGAATATCAAGGCTATCATCAAATCCCCTTGGCAGTTGAAGATCAAGAAAAGGTTGACTTTGTCATCTCTGACAGAATCTTTTGCTATACTGTTATGCCCTTTGAACTAAAGAATGTAGGAGAGACTTATCAATGGCTGATAGACAGAGCGTTTAAACACCAAATAGGCAGGAATGTTGGGATCTATGTAGACGACATCCTGATTGAGAGTATTCGAGCCGAGACTTGATTGGTAATATCGATGAAACATGTGGCATATTGCGCCAGTATGGCCACAAGCTGAATCTGAATAAGTGTCTATTCAGACTCAAGAACAATCATTTCCTCAGTTATATTGTGACTAAATGAGGAATTGAGACTAATCTCGAGAAAGTCCAACACAACAAAGCATGTCATCTCCCTAGCACCTCAAAGAAACACAAAGTCTCATCGATCGGATCACTACACTCTCCTGATTCATCTCCAGATCGGCCGATAAATGCTTGCCTTTCTTCAAAGTTCTCCGAAAGTTAGCTCGGTTTGAGTGGAATGAGAAGTACGAATAGGCCTTCGCACAACTCAAGTCACATGTAATATAGTTGCCTCTTCTTTTCAAGCAAATCATAGGAGAGACTCTCTAGCTTTAGTTAACCACAACTGAGGGAGTTGTTAGTTCAATTCTACTTCGACAAGAAGGCAACACTCAAAACCCTATCTACTTCACTAATCATATTATAAAAGATGCTGAGATAATATATTCTACCATAGAGAAATTAGCTCTAGCATTGGTAACAACAGCCATACTTCTTGTCACATCCCTTCATCGTACACACCAATATCGCCTTAGGTCTGGCATTGACTAATTTCAAGGTCTCAGGACAACTCATCAAATTATAGACAACAGAGTGTAGTGAATATAACATCTGATACCAATCCAAGACGGCTATCAAGACGCGCAAGCATTAGCCAATTTCTTAACTGAGACCCCCACATAGAAGTTAAAAAAAACTTGACGAATCTTTGTTGATGAATCATCTACGAAGAAAGGCAGTAGAGTCGGGGTGCTAATCATCTCGCCTCATAAAGAGATGCTGCAGTTTGTCATCCAATTAACCATACTCACGAAGAGTTAGTGAGTTTTTAGGATCGACTTATCTTATAAGTTCGTAGGTCTCGAAGTAAAATCTTAAGAGTGTCAAACCAAGTTAAAAGAATTGAATCATATCAATTGCTTACTTTGTTACTCAATGGGACTTTTCCAACCTACACAAATATTAAGTCTAATCAACGTAAATGTTTTGATAATCTTTTGTGAAGTTTATCAAAACTATTAATGTCACAAAAGACTCAGAAACTTTCCCGATTTTCTCAACCTGTTATGAGTTGATGCAATACGGTGGAGCCCAATACTCTTGGGTAGTTTTGACCAAGCGGGTAAAGTCGGGGGTGCTGCGACAAGCATTTTGGATCTGCTTTTTCTAAGCAATTTGACGTTGCTGTGGGTCAAGTACCTGGCTTTTTAGTTCACGTGTACCCAAATGTCCCCTGGTAGAATCTGACGTGGTTACTTTTCTTTGCCGTTGGTGTGGTCCCCACTCCTATTTACGGGGACCACACTTCTGTGTGGGGTACGAGTTTATCTATACCTTGATTAAACAAAGATATATAGGTTGCAGGTTAGAATAATAATAAGAGGATCATTCAATGTCAAATAAGGATAAATATTTTAAAAATATTTTTGAGTGTTCACGCCTAATTTTATCAAAAAAGAGAGTTACATTTAAAAATTTTTAAGTAAATAAAAATAAAGTGTTTTTAATGAGATTATCTTGAAAATCTCCTGGCCTATGCTGTCTGGAAACTTAAAGCGCGGAACGGGAAACGCGGAAACGAAAACGGGAAACGGCAATCGTTAAAGTTTCCAGATTTTGGAAACGGCGAAAACCTCGTCAAATACCTTACCTGATCCTCGCGTCCCCCGCCGCGTCCCTTCCCCTTCCCCTTCTTTCCTCCGCCGCGCCTCGCCTACGCCTCTCCCGCGGCGCCGCTTACCCTTCGTCCGTGCCTTCCCCCGCGTCTTCTCCTCAACCTTTCCACCCTCCGCCTCTCAGCCCGTGGTGCTGCCTCCGCCCGCCGCCGCCCGCATCGCCTCCGACGAGTCGGCCGCCTTCCTCGCCTCCGATGCGCTGACCGCCTGCACAGGCTTCTCTGCATCTCCTCCTCACCGATCCCTCCTCTGCGTGATTGCTTCAAGGGTCCGGCGCGAGCTCGGGCCTCCCCGACGACTTCGAGGACTCAGTCATCGCCTAGAATCCCACCATCTTCGCCCTCCGCACGAACCCTAGAGAGCACATGAATGCTAGCACTGAGCACAAGGAGGCGGAGGAAGCGAGAGCATGAAGAGGCGGAGGAAGCGACGACAGTAGTCGGCGAAGGGGAGCGAGCAGCAGCGACCCCAACGTTTCCCAACGTTTCTACAGATGGAAACGTTTCCCTGATTTCATCTATAAATAGCATTTTAAGAATGATATCAGATATATTCCTCTATCCAACCACATAAATTGAAAATCAAATAAATCTAATTGAAGAAAAAACTCAGAAGTAATAATGGTTAGCCCTTCTGCCTTCTAATATCTAGTCTTTTTCATTGGGATCGACGTGATGTTAGAGGAAAATTTTGAAAAATTCTTAAGTTACGTAATAAAAATTTGAAAAATCAGTGAATAGTTTTGATTCGTCAATTAAGTTATGCAGTAAAAAATTGAAATGAAGATGGGAACACAAAGACAATACTAAAAGCTTACTTGATTCACGGTCTCTCAAAACTACTAACGGCTAGTCTAATCCTAGTGCTACCACTGCTCGCAAATTTTCTTTTTCTTAGATAAGATATGGAGGTGAAGAAATCTCTTATCACAAGTATTACAACAATATATAATAGAAAATTAAAGCGAGGAGAATACAAAAAGTTTATCTAAAGATGTCACGTCTCGAGAGATGGTTGATTAAAAAATTTCGACAGCATCTCCCTTGTAACAATTCAATTTTCCTGAGTACAATTTAATATGAGATCGACACGACCATATCATACATACATAAGACCCACATGGTCATAATTACATATACATGCATACATCCATAACAGATCCACACACTACAACACATTCTCATACAACAACAGAAATACCAACATGCCATGATAACGCCCACAATAAAAATCCAATGACGAATTCCATGATCCACACATCGAAAAAAACACAAAACCACACCACCAATTAAAATCCGAACAAAAACCATACGAAGAACTTAACAATCCGAAAATACACGAAGGAAACACAACTTCGCCTTGCTGTGAGATGGGGGCAGTCCAGCAGAACTCCAAGTTTCAAGTTACATCCTTTCCTACTACCTGCAGAGACATAAAATCACAGGGTCTGGGTGATGAGTATAAAATATTCAATGAATACTAAAGAAAAGTGCACAACATAAAAAATATCAACAATTAACAGATATCATGTATATCATGTGCAACAAGAGTAACAACCATAATATAACAGTAGGTGCATCAACTACAAATGCAGTAAACAACAATAAATGCATCAACTATAAATGCAATAAACATCAAATACATGTTGGGTCACTGTTTGCACTCGCCACCCCAATAACCATCTCAGAGCTCAATGAACTGGGCGCACGACAGGACAATTGCACATTCTCCAACAACAAACCACTACACGTGAGGGGGAAGGGAAAATGTCACTGCCTGCACTCAACACTCCGAGACACCCACACTGTGTAGTGAACTGGGGTGCAAAACAGGACTCACACATTTCAACAACAGACCACTACATGTGAGGGGGAGGGGCAGTCTTCAAGAGAGCTATCTAGCTAGTCCTAGTAGCACCCACGCTGTGCAGTGTTATAATGCTCTCACCCACGCTGTGCAGTAAGAGTTAACAATAATAACATGCTACAATGCATAGTTTAATGATAACTACTACAACATTAGGGTATGTGCAACATCAATCAAGATAAGTTAACACATATAAATAATATTTAAGGAAACTGTATAGATAGCAACTTGAGCATATTAAGATCAACGGTAAGTATCAAACAATGAATCAAGCAACGAATATAATAAGAATAGCAACAAGGAAATCATGCACTACGAAAAAGAACCTATGTTGACCAAGTATAGGAGTATCCACCTGATTGATGAATCGTCACAAAATGAACCTCTAAATACCACCGAGTCCACAAGTCAAAGTCTATTTAAATCGACGGCGTTGCGGGGCGGGGGGGGGGGGGGGGGGGGGGGGGGGGGGGGGGGGGGGGGGGGGGGGGGGGGGGGAGTTCGGGCGCTGTCGGCGGCGATCGGGTCGTCGGTGATGTCGACGTCGAGTTCGTGCGATCGCAGGCTAGCGAGCAGCGGCGGCTGGCCCACAACGACGCTGAGTAGGGGATGAAAACAGAGGAGTTCGGGTTCCGGCGTCGGATTCATCTAGCGGCGGCGGTCGCGACAGCAAAGCGGTGGGGTGAGCAGTAGGCAGCGATCGAGGGTGTCGGCTGTGGAAGGAGGCGGCGTCGCGGTCGGTCGGTAGGCAACGATCGCGAATAGAGCAAAAGGGCGTTGCAAACAGAGGGATGCGATGGCGTCGGCAGGGGATCGACGACGACGGCTGAGGAGGAAGAAGAGTATGATTTTCATTGTTGCATCTGATATTTCTCCTCTTCTTATAGCCTCGACCGCCGCATTTTTCTCGCCGGCGGACGCGAGAGGTTGCGAGGAAGACGGAGCGCACGGCGCTGGCGATGCGGTCCGCGCGAGAAACAATTGCGCGGAACAAAGGAAATCATTGCACGTGGGTCAGGCCGGAAGAAAGGAGATCGGTTCATTTGAACCGGGTTCGGGCTTCTATTGTAGCAAATAATCTTTGTTTTTGGTTCGTCTGGTTCGATGACTCAATGACCTCCGATTTGACTCAAACTAGTCTTGTTGGATTCGTCTTCATAAAATAAATCTTCCCATCTATTTCTTTTGCCAAAATTTTCTTACTTCATGAATTAATTTAAGTTGATTTAATCTGGTTCAAATTGATCCACTAATAAAAAAAATATTAATAATAATTTAAAATTTTTCTAAGGCCTTACAAAAGAATTAGGTTTCTCCTCCTTCAAACACATGCACCAAGATTAGATGTTGAACTCAATAACTCATGCAAAAATCAGCACAAATATTGAGGTTTATGTTTGGTGGTGGATGATTCCCTTCTTAGGATCAATCGATGGATTCAGTCTCTGACAAATAATTAATCCGTTGAAATGACTTTTGAATATAACCTTATGAACCTCGATTTTGTTAATAATTTAAATAATAGTCAATTGTTATTGTTCATCAATCGACTGATATTAATCAATCGAGTGTAATAGTCAAACTATTTGCATTCTATTCACTTCAATAGTGATAACAGTTGATTAATGTCTACAAAGAATCAACTGATACAAATAAGCCAAGTTGAGTAGTCGATCTAGCTAGAAACCTTCTATTTGCTTTCTGATCGAAATCAATCAAGTAATAATCAATCGAGTTTGGTAGTCGATCCAAAACCTTTTTGTTCGATTATTGATTAACATCAATTGATTGATACATATGATTAGTCGACTGTTATCGATTAGTCGAGTTAATCAATCGATTGAGAAATATTATGTTTCCTTCACTATCCAATTAATCGACTAAATGACTTGACTGTTAATCTGCTTTGGGATTTTGGCACATCAGTTGCTTAATTGATGTTGTGCATCAGTCGGTTGTTGTCAACCCTTCGATGTGATTTGGGAATTTGTAAATCCTAAACCCTGAACATAAAACCTCCTTTTTGTTTAATTTTATAATGCTTCAGTCGACTGTTGTCCTATTCTCAGGCATTTTAATGGTTGAGTTTGCCTAGACTCCATCTACTCTCAACTCTCGTTTACCTTGTGCCAAAGAACCATGTTCCCTAAACTTTCATGCTCGAAGACTCTGCATATCCAAGTCTTCATTTGCCCTGCATTTGATCTCCTAAACTACCCAAACTTTTCTTTTGCCAAGAATCTAGCCTTTATCCTCCTTGGATTTTATCGCCTTACAATCAATCACTTGACCTATGAGGACTTTCTCTTTGTCAAGAATTTGATCTCCAATTTTCTTGGACTTCATTGTCTTGCCTTCGGTCACTGACTGTAACGACCCACCCTCCTTACTAGCCTTTAAGGGTGGCGCTACTTAATTACTAACTTTACTTACCAATGTTACTTGTGTTAATAATGACAGTACTTAAAGTTTTCAAGGTGTGAATAAAATCAAACATGCAACTAAGTAGCAGTTAAAGCATATCAGTACAAAAGCATGTCATGGATCATCACGGATTTCTTCTATAAAGGAACTAACATGCATAGCAACTGTTATAAAATGAATTCCCAGAATAAAGCAAATAATCTATCTACTATATCCTAGTAACAAGAAATAACATGTACAACCTCTAGATTCTTCTAATAATTCAACGCAGAAGAAAGAATAAAATTAACATCCATTTAAATTCTTAGCAAGGTCCCCGAAGCTTCCATTCTTAACATCACACACCCATCATCTCCTTGTTGCCTTCCTTTATATAAGCTTTCCTTTTCCTTTATCTGCAGTAGGAGGAAATGGAACTATAAGCAAATGCTTAGTAAGCGCTATCTAACTCACAAAAACACAAAAATACATATATAGGTGAGAACAAAACTGCATGCTCAAAGAATATAGCAATTAAACTAAATCTTGCATTTCTAAAAGGAACAAACAGTTCTAACTTGCTAAACTCGGAAATAAAGAAGCTAAACTTGCTGAATTGAACTTCAATGATACTTGCTTCGTTAGTTCAAATACGTATAGTTTAATACTTCAAAATACTAATAATCTTCTCTTGGGCCCAGGCTTAGTACCAAGCGCGCTCCCAAATAGAAACTGAGATAGCTAGCCACCAGTTCTACGAGGGTAAAGACCTTGGTCTTACCAGGGCCAAGATCTCAGAATTGGTCACCTGGATTTGTTTAACGACAACCTCGGAAGTCGGGTACTAGCCTCTGAAAATAAAATACTTATTAGCTTTTTAATACTTCTAATATAAAATGCCTCGACATTTCTTCGAGCACTTGGCGTGATGCAGATCCCAATCCTACAAAGACCTTGGTCTTGCTTTGTTCATAGTTACTCATAACCCTCTAACAGGATCTAATAAAATACCCACAACATTCTACTCATGTGAGTTTAAAACAATTTAAGCCTATCCAGTTGAAAATTGAAAGTCACAGATTCATCATTTAGAGCAACTGAACTAGAATTAGCTACAATGCATGCTATAAAAATCTGGAAACAATTACGAAGCTATACATACTCTTGGATATTATTCTCATGCTTCTACTACCCTTACAACTTTTAAGCATATGATCTTTGTGTTTACACTACACCATTATGCAAGCATATATATATAAATAGGTTGTAGTTGATCATGCTCATGCTAGATAAAGTAGCAACGAAACCAAACCAAAATGCTAACTAACAGGGGCTGATTTTGCTTAGAGAAAAGAAACCTTACAACATGCTTTCGAAATTTAGAGAACGAAAACGAAATCGCAGAACTACTCCTACTACAGGTGAGTAGCAACTTACCTTGCGTTCTTGGACTTACATATGAAGATTTCTCTCTAGACTCTTAGAAACTCGCGATCTCTACGACCCGTTCGCGCCTACTCGTTCTCCTCGTCGTCGGGAACGCGAATCCACGAAGAGACCCTCCGAAAATCCCTTCCTTGGCCGGCCACACAGGGTTCCTAGCTTCTCTTTGGTGTTTTTCGCCCAAGGAGGCGACGGCGACGGCTGGGAGAGGATTTTAGGTCGTGGAAAACTAATTACCTCTTTAACTTATCATATTTATACTAAGGGGTATTTTCACCGTTTATCACATATAACATTAATTCGCTTCCTATTCCTTCAAGCATACCCCCTGTTGGGGCTCCTGGCTAGCACAAATTGCTTAAAGCTTATATCTGTATAAAGGTCTTGGGTTTGAGCCTCGGCTCTGTTCTTTTTTTTTTTGTCGCGATTTTGTTTCTTTTGGTAAAAATACCAAACGACCTCCAAAAATTACATAAAAATACTCTAAAAATTTCTAAAAATCTCTATAATATTTCTATGACATTTCTAAATATTTTTAAGCACTTTAAGAACTTGAATTAAAGAAATTTGGGATGTTACACAGACCAATGAGGACTTTTCCTGCACACTTAATATGAAGATGAAATTGTTAGAAATAATTCTTTATTTATTATTAATGACTCACATGTATGATTTATTTCTCTATTAAATGACTCGATCATATTTATTGACTTTATTATGATTAAATGACCACAATTATAATTAATAGCTACATTTATATTGGTCAATGAAAAGACAATTCACATATTCATGAGTATGAGAATGAATGAATTTAAAGGAAGATGAAAAGATCACTCTCATATTCATGGAATATGAGAATGAACTAATTGAATTAAGAGACAATTAAATGTACACATTGATGACATGTGTAAATGAACAGTTACAAAATGGTCCTCCTCTACCCATTATATAGACCTTTTCTTCGTAAAAATGCTATGCAAGAAGAGAGGTCAAGAGGGAGAAACACAATTGTCTTAAAGGGCTCTAGTTTCTTCGTACCTGAAGGTCATCGCGAGCCAAGGTATGTTTTACTTTTAAGTAACATATTATGAAAATTATTTAGCTCAAAATCATGGGCATTAAGGATTATGCAAATAAGAAATTTAATTTGCACATATATATATATACACACACACATATGGTATCATAGGGCTTGTTAAGGCCCCCGAGGTATAACTGAGTTGGTTACGATGGAGTAGAGTTGCAAAAGAGGGTAAGAGTTTGAATCTCGATGAAGCTGATATAAGACTTCTCCGTCGTGGTCAACTGCGGTTTCTCAATTTACCTCCTCACAGATAGTCGTGGGGTCGATCGTGTATGAGGCCGCTAGAGTGGCGGATTTCACCTTTTTACAGAAGAGAGATTGTTAAGAACTTGTGATTTTCCATTAAAGAATATTTGTCTCTTGATTGATTTGCATTAAAAAAACACTACAAGAATATTCACGATTCGCGACAAAATTTTTCATCGCTAATTGATCGCTAAATAGTATTAATGATCGATTAGCGATGGAATTTTCTCATCTCTAAATTATTGGTCATTGACGTCATTTAGTGACAGAATTAAATTTCCATCGCTAAATTTAGATACGAAATATTAAATTTTCATCGCTAAATATAGCGACGGAAATTTAATTCCGTCACTAACACCGCAAACTGAATACACTATTTTGTCTATGATCTAGCGACGGAGTTAAACATTCATCTCTAATTAGTGATGAAAAATTTAAATTTCCATCGTTAATACATATTAAATTCTTCAGCTTATTTTCTATTTATCGTAGTTCCTTGTTTACATTTTCATAAATAATCATAAACTATCACAAGCGATAGTTTTGACAATACATACAAAGTTGTAACTTAAATAAACAATACTACAACTTAACAATCTAATCACAACATATCAAACACGAATCTTAAACAACTTAATAAATTCAATATCAATCTAATCACAAACTAATCCAACAACTTAACAAATTCAATATCTGAAACTAATGGCGGAGCTAGCCTGGGTGATTTACCCGGGCTGATCTCCGACTGTGGGTTGTGCCGATGAAACCACCCGGGTTGTCTTCTTCATTTCTAAAAAAAAAATTACCTGTAAATATAAGCGTTTGCACCGTCGAGTACCCGGGCTATAGCCCGGGTAAATTATAACGTGGCTCCGCCACTGTCTGAAACAATCGAATCATGATATAAGTTAAACCAATACAACAACTTAACAATTTCAATATCTTAAATCAATCTAGTCATAACATATCAAGCATAACAAATGAATATATTCAATATATCAAATATTTCAAGTTAAACTAATTAAATCATAATACAAACAATCAAATATCTGAATACAAGGATTACACATCAAATATCTTAATACAATGATAGTGTATCAAATGTCTCAATAAAATCAAACCTTTGCAATATCTTAAATATCCAACTAGAAATATCTAATCCTGCAAAAATATAATAAGATATGTTAGTAATAAATCAAGGATATGTATCTATTTTGAAAATACATGTTCACGAGTGATAATTAAATAAAATAGAAAAGTTACAAATATTATCATACCTTTCATACAGCTACTGATTAGGGTCTTGATGGTTGTGAGGGTCTTGAGTCTCCTACGGTCAAAGTCATGCGGCGACTACGTCGTTTGTGTTAGTACCAGTGGCGGATGTACTAAGGGGCCCGGGGGGCCATGGCCCCCCGGCCCACGTCTCCAACCTTGCCTTCGCGCCGCTGCTGGCTCTGGAGCAGGACCGCGAGGCCGTGGATAGCAGCAAGAAGAAGCTCAACGTCGTGCTCGACATCTACGACCGCTGCCTCGACGAGACTGAATACCTGGCCGGCGATAAGTTCACGCTCGCCGACCTCTCCCACCTCCCCAACGCCCATCGACTCGTCCACCATACCGACTGCGGCGTCATGTTCGAATCCAGGAAGCGCGTCGCTCGTTGGTGGGAGGCCATATCCAGCCGCGCCTCGTGGAAGATGGTCGTCCAGATGCAACAGGAGCCGCCTCCCATTATTTAAGCCTAAACTAATATAATTAATGTTAAAATAATATAAAATATTCTTTTATCAGTATAATATTAAATAATGTAAAATGTAGTAAAATAACGCCATTTTACAGAACTGAATAAATACATCTTTAATTTGATGTCAAAATCATATGTAATAATGATACCTTACTCATATTAAATGAGACATCAGTTATAATTAATAATCACAATTCACACCTATACAACTAATAAAAATTCAAAAAATATTATTTTAAAATCTGTGCATGATAGATGTGATTCGTGCATGTAACATGTCTTTGTTCTTTTCTAAAATAAAGTTGATCTTCAAAAACTAACAGTTCTGTTTCTCTTATATTTAATTACATTATGTATACGTGTTATGCATCAGTAAAATAAACAGTTTTGATTTTTTAACTTCAAATATTTTTCCAGGAAAAAGATTTTCAATAATCAACATCATCAATCAAATTTTGCCGGAATTGTAAACTCACCTACCACTTCATACCGAGAATATTTTCAAAATGAAAATCTAAATCTTGTGATTACATCTTCATCTTTAATGTCTTAGATGATTATAATGGTTGATCCAAATAATTACTGTTCTATTAATGTGCTATCAGTGGAATGAATGTAAAGGTAAATATGCATTAATATTTTATTTATTTATTTTAGATCTTGTTCCATCATGAAAGTGACAAATATTTCATGGGATGTATAGAACAAATTAGTAATCTGATTATATAAAATTTTATGGAGTGACTATATTATCAATGGAATGGATGTGAAGGTAAATATGTATTTCTGTTCTTTTTTATTTGTTTTAGATAATGTTAATAGAAGATGTAGATCTTGTTCATTATTCATTATAAAAAAATGAAAGCGACAAATGTTTCATGAGATGTATAATACAAAGTAGTAATCTAATTCCATTGAATTTTATGTAATGATTATATTATGCTATGTTAGGTTTTTGTGCTAAGGATTATAAATGTTAATTTAGTTATTCTTTATTTTTTTATAATTATTTAATTCATTAAGGTTGTACTTAGGTCCTTGATATGTATCTTTAGGTAATTTTTGGGTTCAAATGAGTATATCGTTTTCATTATATGGCCCCCCAAATATGAAATCCTGGATCCACCCCTGGTTAGTAGTAGCGCTAGAGCCAATTATGTGATGATTGACTAGAGACTTTTATATCATATTCTATTATTAATAAATGAAAAGTTTTTGGTTATTATGTTTACTTTATGTTTGTGCCAAATAACTAAGTATAATAATGTCTTTGGGTAGCTAGTTCTAATCTACATCATATCGATTATTTTGAGTCGATAGTGAGATGATGTAGAGAATACTACTCTTAATCATTCATAATCAAGCATTAATATTCAGGAGCAATATTAATGCGTTGAGACTAGCATGTAGGTCAACTGGATGACTTGATCTTACAAATCATAAATATGGGATTCGAGTTGACACATGAGTATACATTACAGAATGTATACTGAATTGATCCATCGTGATAAAATTTTATGGATTGTTATATGAGTGTCATAAGCTTTCTCATGTGACTATTGACATGAATCGTCCTTAGACCTAAAGTCACTATGATTTCCTATATAAAGAGTTATATACTTGGTGTCGTCAAACGTCACCTGTAATAGGGTGGACTATAAATGTGATCACTGGGTATATAACGAATTATACGGAGGGATATGAGTGATGTAGATAAGATCTATCTCTCCCATATACTGAATTGATCCGTCATGAGAAAATTTCATGGATTGTTATATGAGTGTCATAAGCTTTCTCATGTGACTATTGGCATGAATCGTCCTTAGACCTAAAGTCACTATGGTTTCCTATATAAAGAGTTATATACTTGGTGTCGTCAAACGTCACCTGTAATAGGGTGGACTATAAAGATGATCACTGGGTATGTAACGAATTATGTGGAGGGATGTGAGTGATGTAGATGAGATCTATTTCTCTCATATAACGAGAGCAATATCTTGCGGCCTTTTGATAGAGTAGGACTATGAAATGCATGACCATGCTCAAATGAGCCAACACTACTAGAAAACTAGGCTTTTGAGATAAAAATTTTAAGACAGTGACAAAATTCGTCTCAAATACTATGTAATTAAGACAGTAATTATAGGTGTCTTAAAATTTTACATTGAAACATTAAATTTAAGACAAAATTTAAAATTTTGTCTCAAATTCAACTAAATAAGACACCTAATAAAGACGATTAAAGATATAATTATATAAGACATTCAAATAAGACGGTAAAAAAGTATTTGTCTCAAATTGTCTTGATTATTGTGTCCAAAAAAAGAAACAAAACCACATACGTACATAAGTATTTAGACAAATATAAATTAGTATTTATAAATTAATAAAAATTTAAAATTGTTGTTACTTACATTTATAAAATCATTTTAATTATATTTATAAATTAATAAATGATTAAAAAAATCTCTTTAGACAAATATAAATTAATATTTATAAATTAATAAAAATTTAAAATCATTATTACTTAGGTTTACATAAATATTTTTATTATATTTATAAATTAATAAATGAATAAAAATTTTCTTTATATAAATATAAATAAATATTTATAAATTAATAAAAATTTTGTTTATGTTTTAAAAATTTTATTTTCATTTACGTTTTATAAAATTATTTGAATTAAATATTTTATAAATATTTAGTTTATAAATAAATAAATAAATAATTTATTATAAGTTTTACCTGATTATATTTTTATAAATCAAATACTAAATTACCTTTACCCTACTTCCGCACCGCATCGTTTCACGCCGCATCCCACACCGCATCCTTAATTCCATGCTATCTGCTCCTTCCGCACCGTAGCGCCGCAGCACCATAGAACCGCAACACCGCAGCACCGCAGCGCCGCACCACCGCCGCTTCACCACCGGCTCCGAAGATAAGAAACCTGCTTCACCACCGCCACCTATCACAGCAACAAGCCGCCGCTTCACCACCGCCGCTTCACCACCGGCTCCGAAGATAAGCAGCCTACTTCATCACCGCCGCCTATCACAGCAACAAGCCGCCTCCTCTGCTTCCAAGCATCCGGCAGAACTGGCTCGAGTATTTAACTTTTTTTTATTTTTTATTTTTTTGCTTAAAAAGTATAAGAGATACTTAGCTTCTTACGGTGTGAAAGAAAGGGAAGAGATACTTAGCTTCTTACGGTGTGAAAGAAAGGGACGAGAAAGAAGGAAGGGAATATCTGTGTTCCCGTCAAGAACAACTCCTGGGCGCGCGACTCTTCCTCAGTACCCCCGTGAGGTGAAGACGATGAGGGGTGGACGAAGATCACCGACGACCTGCGATCACAGACACCGTGAGAAGGAAGGCCGGCGGGACCGGCGCAACCACTCCGATGCTTAAATCAGCGACCGAAGGAGAAAAGAAGGAAGCGGAGATGATGAGGAGTAGTGAGCATACCTGGCCCCTGTAAAGGGACTCGACTTATATAAGGGAGGGGATGTACGTACCACGGACAGGGCATGGTGAACATCACCTCGAGGGTACCTTCCGTACCTATGAGGAGTGCCGTCTTTAATGGGAGGGTACACTGTTGTCAGTGGCGTACTTCAGGCGGCGCGTTGCCATGCCCAGTGAGGGACGTGTCAGCTAGGCCGGACATAGGACAAGGAGGGGAGTGGTCACTGACAGAGGGTACGACTCGGCCCCGACTCCCCGGGTCGAGTCGGGTACGCCGCTCAATCGGATTATCCGGGAGTCGGCTCGGCGGGGTCAGCCTATCGGCCTTGAATAGGGACCATTCGGGTAGTTACCCAGGGGTTCGGATTCGGGCCATAACGCTTCGGTCGACTGCTCCAAGATGGTTGACTCGACTCGGGCGCTTCCTTCGATCGGATCCGGCTCCGTATCCTTACGACCGTAACAATCTGCTTTGCAAAGATGAGGCTCCGAAGGGCTCAGAACTATTGAAAAGAGGAGTGATGGAGAATAGGGGTAGTGCTCTAGGGGTAATATTCTTGGAATCAAGGGTCTTGCTTAGTCTTGTATGAATCGGGTTGTGGATGATGTCACACCATGCAGTCAAATATGTGATGAATGTGTACTCATTTATCATACAATTGAGACTATGGTCTCATTCGCTTCAGGTCTTCCGCCCGACTTCCACCAGTTGGGTGGGGTCTGTCCCATTTATTCAAAAGGTCAATTCATCTCTTACTGGGACTCTTATGCCATCTCGCCTCTCCCTGTCATTTGCTG
Organism: Curcuma longa; assembly: GCF_044706935.1. NCBI lineage: Eukaryota > Viridiplantae > Streptophyta > Magnoliopsida > Zingiberales > Zingiberaceae > Curcuma > Curcuma longa. The sequence goes on along the minus strand of NC_133878.1, from coordinate 1,646,968 downwards.
GTGTGCCTGTGAAAAGTCTCTTGTCTGATCCTGGTTGTTAATTTTTATGCAAGCTGATACTCATCTTCTATCTTTTGTAGACACTGAATATTGACAGTTCTGAAGTTAGAGCTTTAGCGCATTGGAGAGAACTTCTAGAAAAGGTATTGTTCTTTTATTAGTTAAAATTTATTTGTACTTGTTAGTGTTATCCATGTAGTAAGAAGTAACTTTTATTCGGTTATATAATGATACAATTGTCAAAAGCATATCACTTATTTTTCATAAATGTATAAATCTAACAAACTATTTTTGTTTCTATGAATGATTATTTTTATCAGTAAACTGTTCCTCAATAAAGACCGGTGATATGGACAAAAGTTGGATTGATTCAAAGAACAAGAATTTAGAAGAATATAGGAGAAAAGTTGATGAATTTTTAGAGTTTGCTTATAAAGACAAGACTGAAGATAGCAGAATTTATTGCCCATGTTGTGATTGCAAGAATCGTTATTTTGTCTCTAAGGCAGATGCTAAGATGCATATTATTGTTAGAGGCTTTTATAACAAATATAGAGTTTGGGTTTACCATGGGGAAACTTAAAATTCTCAACAAACAACCTCGTCTTTTAGAGGTACAAGTGATATTGATATAGATGATAATATGGTTAGGATGGCTCAAGATGTTTTTGGTGCCAACAATAGCCATGATTTTGGATTAAAAGATGATTTTGTTGGGATGGATGAAAAAACCAGGCGATATATGAAATTATTGCAAGAAGCTGAGTGTGAATTGTATGAAGGTTGTAAGAATTTCACAAAACTGGCATTCATTGTTCATCTCCTACAACTAAAAGTTCTAGGTAGTTGGCTTGATAATTCCTTCACTCTTTTACTTCAGTTGTTGGTAAAAGCCTTTCCTCATGCAAAGTTACCTTCATCCTTTATGAAGCCAAAAAATAACTGAAGATCTTGGCTTCACATATCACACTTGGGATGTTTGTCCAAATGACTGTATGATATTTCGTGGTGAAGATAGTAAACTTAAAGAATGTGAAGTATGTGAATCACCTCGATACAAGCCTGGGGATAAGCAAATTGCTGCAAAGCAAATAAGATATTTTCCATTAAAACCAAGATTGCAAAACCTTTTCTTATCATTTGAGATTGCTTCCTTAATGAAATGGCATGAAAAAGAAAGGACCGATGATGGTGTCCTGAGACACCCTGCTGATTCTCAAGCTTGGAAGTCTTTTGATAACAAATATTCATCTTTTGCTAGTGATTGTCGTAATATTAGACTTGGATTAGCTGCGGATGGATTCAATCCTTTTAGAACAATGAACATATCGCATAGTACGTGGCCAGTTGTGCTTATCCCACACAATTTACCCCCATGGCTATGCATGAAACAATCAAATCTTATATTATCTGTGCTTGTTGATGGGCCTAAAGCACCTGGAAATAGAATAGATGTGTACTTACAACCACTGATTGAAGAATTAGTAGAACTATGGAATGATGGTATATGTACTTATGATGCTTCAAGTAAGCAAATGTTCAATCTTTGTGCAGCTTTATTATGGACAATTAGTGATTTTTTGGCTTATGGAAATTTATCTGGATGGAGTACAAAAGGGAGGTATGCTTGTCCTTATTGTGGTAGCATAACTCGATCATTGTGGTTGAAACATAGTAGGAAATTTTGCTACTTTGGTCATAGAATTTTTTTGCCTCATAATCATAGATTTCGAAAGCTGAGAGCATCCTTTGATGGAACACGAGAATATGGAAACAAACCAAGAAGGCTTTCAGGGTCTGAAATGTATGAAGAAGTGAGAGAAGTTTTAACAGATTATAAGAAAGAAGACATTAAAAAAAGGCATAATGGGGAGTTTCATTTACCAAGTGATTGCAATTGGAAGAAAAAAGTATATTTTTTGAGTTGCCTTATTGGATGGATAATTTGGTACCACATAATATTGATGTGATGCATACAGAGAGAAATTTTATGGAAAATGTACTTTCTACAATACTTGGCATAGCAGGAAAATCAAAGGACCATTTGAATGCTCGTCGTGATTTGAAAGATATGGGAATAAGGAAAGCATTGCATCCTACTCTAATGGCCTCTGGTAAAGAACGCATTCTTCCTGCAAAATTCACAATGTCCAAGGATGAAAAATTGGTTTGTTGTAAGGTTTTGAAAAATCTCAAACTTCCAGATGGCATTGCATCAAATATATCAAAATGTGTACACTTAGAGGAGCGAAATATATGGGGTTTGAAGTCTCATGATCATCATATTCTTATACAACTGTTGCTTCCGTTAGCTATTCGCAAAGCATTGCCTAAAGATATAGTTAAAGTTCTTATAGAGTTAACTATTTTTTTTAGGCAACTTTGCTCAAAAGTTAATCACATAAATGATTTGGAACACATCCAAGATAGAATTGCCGTTATCCTATGTCATCTTGAGAGAATATTTCCTCCATCTTTTTTTGACATAATGGAGCACTTACCAATACACTTGGCCGAAGAAGCATTGCTTGCTGGAGCCGTACAATTCCGATGGATGTATCCCATAGAAAGGTTAGCTTTTGTTTCCTTTATGAATGGATTACATTTGTATGAATAATCAACATTTTGATTAATTGAAATGAAATGATATCTCTTTAATGTTTCCAGATATCTATGTACTTCGAAAAAATATGTGCGAAATCGTGCTCATCCTGAAGCTTCTATTGCTAAAGGCTATTTAATGGAGGAGTGTATAAATTTCTGCACAAGGTATTTAGATGATGTGGAAACCAAATCTAATCGACCCAAAAGAAATTTTGATGGTGGTAATGATGAAGGACGCGCTACAAAAAAAGGAGTGAACATAACTCTTGATAGAGTAACATGGACACCATGTCATTTTTATATAGTTGGCAGCTGATGGAAAGTCAACTGATCCCTTAACAACGTATATTGAGGCTCGTTGCAAAAATGGAGTTCCAGCTGATGCCGAGGCGGCAAATTTAATAGTAAACTCTAAATCATTTACAATTTTTATATTGTTAAGACATTATCATTCTGTTTACTTGTGAAGGATTTATATATATTTATTGATGTTAATAAACATCTAGGGTCAAATGCAAGCAAAGTTATCAGCAGTACCTGTTGAGGATCAAACACCTGAGTTGAGACAGAAGATTTTCAATAGTTTCATGGGAAATGAAAGTCATGGTTATGTTCGCACTATGGGTTTAGGTCCTAGTCCTTCTGACATGCGTACTCACCCCTTGTTATCCAATGAACATTCAAACGAGTTAATCAAAATGGCTACGGAGAAAGCTGTAGCAGAGTGTATGAAAGTGGTGACTCCTATTCTAAATCAAATGAAATCCCAAATAGATGTACTTCAATCAAAGTTAGAGAATCATGGATCCCCATTGACCCATCTTCATATGGAATCTAGTGAATTTAGTAATCAAAAGGTATCTTGACTTTATTTAATTAATTTACTTTTATGATGAATTTTGATAGTTTGTAATATGTACACCTTTTTTTAGGTTGCAGATAATACTATTTCACATGAACAAGGATTGGGTGACCAACAGGTACATTGGTAGTTACTTTCACAAGCATTTTTTTGTTAATATATATAGTTGCAAGATTTTGGGCAATCATAAATTGTGCATTCATAAATTTTGAATATATCTGGCCCTTAATCCTCTTGGTTTGATGTTGTTTGATCTATTCTCTTTAAACCTCTTCTTGTTTAGCAATCCAATTTAGACTGGTTTAATGTTTGAACATGGACAGAAAGTCATTTGTTATTTCATTGTTGTTT
>NC_133878.1:1608180-1643051 GCF_044706935.1 Curcuma longa | reverse complement strand
TCAAAACTACTCTAAATATATAAAAAACTCTAATTCTAAAAAATATAAAAATAATAATAAAATCTTCAAATCATCCTGCATCATTATGGACCTAAGGTCCCGACATGAGGCATCTGGGGGACCAAGTCTGCCAGCCTCGTAACCGCCTTGCAGCATGATAGTTGCTGATTAGTCTTACTTTTTGGCTTTATGCACAGGTACGAGGGTATCCTGTTGGGATTATTCTGGTGCAATGCGTGTGTTTACACGTTTCACAAACGTGCGCAGCAGAAATAACATAATAATTAACAAAAAATTAATACAACACATGCATATAAATATAAGAAAAATAACAGGGCATGACTAGAAATTAAAATTTTATAGAATAGTAAATATTCTACACGTACCTTATTAATGGCATTGAGTAAATTAAGTTGGCATCAATCGAACGATCCTTATCAAAGTTCCGCCTCTACTAGTAATCCACGCTAAGCTCTTATCTAGACGGCTTCCGAAGCCACGAGGCACGTCATCATCTTCGGTACTAGTCGATGATCGATATCAATCGATTCGAGAGAAAATCTAATTCTGGAACTACATAACAACGTTTGTTGCGATTATTTTTCGGGATTTCTAACTATCACCAAAAATCATATTCCCTGTGTAGTTTTCAGTGGTCAACCTTTGACTGCCGATTTAAGACAAATGGTCGGAACTTTTTTGACATTGATGGAATGTTCTTCTGGTGTCGAACTTTGACATCCAACCCAACAATCACCCTCCAATAACAAAATAAACTCCGATAGCAAATCCCAACCACAACCCGCGACTACTCCGGCATTGCGGCAGCATGTCCAAGGCTCCGACAGCTTCACAAGCTACTCCGACAGCTTCACAAGCCGGCTCCGATGGCTTCACAAGTCGGCTACCGTTAAAGGCTTACTTCGACAGTTAACTATGGTGGTGGTGACTCTCGAAAGAAACAAACAGTTGTAAATGGCAAGCTCTGGCCGTGGTCCATGCTAGTTGTAGCTCCGACGATCGCGGTAGAGGCCGAACAGGAGAAGAAGATGAGGACTTTTCTTCCAGCAATCAACCGCGGGCGGGAGAAAACCAATAAGAGGAAGCTGTGACGACTCAACAACTTCAGAGGAGAGGCTACGATCGGCGATCTCTTCCTTCACGCGCCTAGCCAACGCCGGAGTAGAGCAGTCGTGATCGTCAAAGGGAGATGGCTGGTGGCGATATAGCTTTGGTGTCTTCTTCTCCTCTCCCATGCGGTCGAGCAACAACGACGACGGGTCGTTGGCGTCTTCTCCTCCTTTCCACATCGGCCGAACAATGGCGGCAACGGTGCAAGGAAGAGGCGAAGGGCCGACAGCGGCTAGGGTTCCCCACTCCTCCATCGCGGCCGAGCATCTCTTAAAGCATGGTTGTCCCGAGGTTTCCAATGACAGGCAAGTGATTTCAGAGAAGAAATCACGTAATTAGGGCAGAGGACGGTGGGTTGGCCCGCGATCGGGATCGGGCGGAGGAGAAAAGGGAAGAGGTCGAACCGGGTTTGAGTTTTTCTCGTTATTGTAGGGAACTAGATTGAATTGATATTGTAGCAAACCGGGTTCAATTTGATTCAATGCTAAATCGGTTGGTTTAATAATCAAAAGACCTTCAATTTGATTCAAACTAATTTTGTTCATTTTGTCTTCACAAAATGAAGTCATTCATCACTTCCATTTCGCAAAAATATTTTCTATCATGAACCAAACCAAGTTGGTTCAATTTGGTTTAAAATCGAATCGTTTGATTCAATAACTAAACCACCTTCGATTTGAACTAAACTATTTTTGTTTATTTTGCCTTCATAAGATGAATTTCATCATTTAGCCTTTTGTCTGGTTTAATCAGACTTTATTTCTCTCGTTCTGAGAATTTAATTCTCAAACTCGTTTTAAGTCATTCTGAGAACTTGTAGTGCGTGTAACCCAATAGGTTCTTGATTATGTTGGCTATCCATAATTAGTCATTAATTGCAGAACGATCATGAGTGACACCTAGTAGTACATCATGATCCTCAATTGATCAAAAAATCAATGATTGATTCCAGAATAATTTCTACCCTTCAGTAGCTCCAATGAGACGTGCCTCATTCTTTTGATTATCTTATACTCGCTTGGTTCAGAACATGATCTATGTGTGTTAGTTCGCACTAGGTTGACTATGTCACACCTAACCCAAGCTAGTTTTCTTGTTCTGTGGATTCAAGTGACTTGTACATGTGTCCAAGAGTGTTGTACTCTTGACATATAATGCTTTGGCTAAAGACTTTTAGTAATAATTCTGATATACGACCGTAGGGTATACATCTCTTTTTCAAGGAGCGATAAATCCTCTGTGGGCTATTCAAACACCTTTGGGCACTTCGATTTATACCCAATCATCCTGGGTCCATACCTCCTTGGAGATGTTTGCTTAAGATGTCAAAGTATAATCCTCCATTACCAAGGTGACTTAAATATCGCAAGTCAAAGGAAACTTGCACTTAAATTACACTGAGATCTTTATTGACATATATATCGAACCATATGAAGTCTCAAGGTAGGTCACTCCAGTGAACTAGTTACCTTTAACTAGCATCCACGTTTAACTCTTAACATCTAATGTCTCTAGCCAGCGAGATCAGCTGTTTGACTAATCAAGGAGTTCAAAACGTGATAGTCTCAACAGAATCGATGACGCACATGCTCATCAATTCCTCGACTATGGATAATTTCAATACATGCATAATTGCACATGTAGAGATGCTCACTAGTTGTGATCCAATCATAAATTTTCTCATGCTATGAATCGTATTACGGACATTCAATAAATGAGTTTAAGATTCAATCAAACACATAGAGAATATGAACTCAAATAGTGAATTGCTATTTATCCAATAAATAGTATAATCGTAAGGCGATTGCCTTGGTACACCTCTCAAATATAACATATCCAAGGGACCAGACCTGATAATCTCGTAATTGCCCTAACCCCTTTGCAGGCACCACACGTTTGAGAAATTTTGATAGTTTCTGTGTAAGGTAGAGGGTGGCGAGCGAGATGTGATGGTCGAGACGAGATGACTGAGATCGAGATAGCCGAGATCGAGACGGTCGAGACTCAGATGGCTGAGATCGTGATTGCCGAGACTGAGATGGTCGAGACCGAGACGACTGAGATCGAGATGGCCGAGATCAAGACGATCGAGATGAGGCTTTAGGGCTGGACGAGATTACTTTGGAGGCCCAAGTAAGATCCAGGACTGAGCCCATGCTAAGCTCGAAGTACAGCCCGAGCCAGAGGCAACAATTATTTCACCCTAATGGGATCGTTTCTTCCGAGTTTATATTGACTCATTTTGCCAAGTCATCCTGAACCTTGATATTCGTTTTACTCTTGACCTTTACCCTAGAGGGAGTCACGTCATCTATAGCACCTACATCAAGCGTCAAAAAAAAATAGTGGATAATTTGGAGAAATTTTTTTTTGTTAACCTCCGAAATCGTAGAAAATCTTAAAATGTCGAAGTATTCACATTCAAGTTATATGCTTTCTTTGCCGACGTGGCGGACATATTCAATTACTTAGGAATCATTCATAACTTAAACTAAACATGTTAAATAATATAACATTGGGCCGATAACAAAGATTATCAACGATAACTCCAACTAAATGTACCATTGGTGTTATCATCGACTAATAAATTATGTTGTGGAGGCTTAGGTATCCATATGAATGCAATTTAAACTATTATTATGGACTAAGGTTTAATTAATTGATTAGTGCCCTGGATTATAAATTAAAAATTAAATGTCCCTGAAAAGGTAGCTAGAAGAATGATGACATATATATGCCACTAAGCATAAATGTTATCATTCTTTGTTGGGCAAAAAATTACTTTAATTTGATCAAGATTAAATTAACAATGTTGTATCAACTATTATTCTTAGTTGTTATAATTGTAGAGACTACGTAGTTGCCACTATATTATAGTAGCTTGGGTGGAGTACTAGTTATATATGTCATTGTTCTGGGTCAACTCCAACGGAATTTCGACCTTTGATTCTAGCCATGTTAGTTACTATTGGATCTACTTACTTCAATCAGGTTGGCTTGTAAGGGTTGGCACACACCCTCTTGCTACAATTGGGTCGGCTTGCAATAGGTTGATGTGCTCTTGCTGAGTGAAAGGTCGGATGGGAAACTATCAAATCAATTCCTTCTTCACCTCATTGAGCACTCGCTTCTTACAGAAATAGATCTACCATAGGTTAGAAGTGGGTCAAGGCACACCCTTGACATGGCCCTGTTGGATATTTTTATGTGGACTAGCATAATTAACATATTTTATTGGGCTTAGTTATAATGAGTAGGTTTGGCCCATTAAATCATAGCAGAGGCCCCTTCTCCTAACCTTAAAATGTGGTTGTCGCCCCATTGAGACATACACGGACATTTTGTTTTGGGCGATAGGAGAAGTTTCTCTGCGGTTTTCTCTATTACTGTTTTATTTTTTTTTCTTACAGGAAAACAAGATGAACTCCTCGACATCTTCCGCTCCAGGTATTTTTAACATCTAATTCTGTATATCTTGTTTTACTCATTTATCATATCATGAATTTAGATGTTGAAAATTTATCAAATGGTATCAGAGCCAAGTTTCTGAGCCTCGATTTTAATTTTTGGCCGAATACTTTTTTGTTTTACATTTTTTCCTTTGTTTTGCATTTTTTTCTTGCCAATTTTGTTTCCAGAACGAAATTCCCTTAAAATCTCTAAATTTTCCCCAATCAAGTTCTCCAAAATCCTAAATTTTTTGAGAACGCTGTTGAAGCCCTAAAATCCTGACCAAGTTCTTGATCAAGGAAATTTGAACGTCGCTTTTGTACGCCGCTTCTGTAATTTGGAACGCCGTTGTACGCCGCTTCTGTAATTTGGAACGTCGTTGTACGCCGCTTCCGCTTAGGTTCTGTTGAAGCTGCCAAAATCCCTAAATTTCTCCTAAAATCTTCCGCTCCAGACGTTGTTGACGTCTGTTGCCGCCGGTGGTGGATCTGATGTCGCCTGGCAACGCCGTGATCGACATTTGCAGCCGTGCAGCCAAGGAGGTTGTGGCAGTGGCCAAGGCACAAACACTGCAGGCGTCGGCATGGTTAGCGTAATGCTGGACGCTGGTGAGCGGCTGGCGTCGGCGACAATGCTGTGCGGACTGCAGATGGTTGGCGAGCGGCGTCGATTTCGTGCGGTTGTGAAGCGTGGCGTCGGCGTAGTGGGTTGCAAGGGTGCAAACATAGTCCCACATCTAAAGCACATGGAAAAGATCATGGGGTTAAAAGGATTGAAAGTATCTTCATTGGCATGAGGCCTTTTAGGGAGAGCCCAAGAGCAAAGCCATGAGGGCTTAGACCCAAAGTGGACAATATCATGCCATTGTGGAGATACAGACATCCTTTTGGACCCAACAGAAACCACTAATCCTATTGTTGATGCACATGTTGATCTACATGTTGACCATGATGTTCCGAATCCTGAAATCGTTGTGCCTCAATTAAGGCGATCTGAGCGTGTTCCCACATCTACTGGATCTACCAGATTCAAGGATTATGTTGTTTATTTACAGGAACATGAGTTTACTAGTGTTGAGGATTCTGATCCTATTACTTTCTATGAAGCTGTTTCGGATTTTCATAGTTCATAGTGGTTGATTGCTATGGAAGATGAAGTAGCTTCTATGAGAAAGAATGATGTTTGGGATTTGGTGGTATTACCTGATGGTTGCAAAACTGTAGGTTGTAAATGGGTCTTTAAGACTAAACGTGATGCTAAAGGTGAGATAGAGAGGTATAAAGCCAGACTTGTTGCTAAAGGGTACAACCAAAGAGAAGACATAGACTATAAAGAGACATTCTCTCCTGTCTCTACAAAAGATTCTTTTCGTGTTGTGATGGCCTTGGTTGCTCATTTTGATTTAGAGCTTCATCAGATGGATGTTAAACAACATTTTAAAATGGTGATTTATTTGAGGATGTCTATATGGATCAGCCTGAAGGTTTTGTCGAAAGTGGTAAGGATAGGGATGGCAATTAGACCCGGACCCGATGGAGAATCCGTTCCCCGAACCCATTTTGATCGGGGAATCCCCGAATCCGAGAAAGCGGGGATGGGGATGGGGAATCTCCCGAATCTCGAAAAATGGGGATGGGTCGGGGATGGTATTCCAAATATTCCCCGTCCCCATCCCCGAACCCGACCCATCTTATAGTTAACTCTTTTTATTTTTTTTCTTTTGTAGGATAAGTGGTGTCAAAATTTTGAAAAATTGAAGAATGGAAGAACTTCAAACTTATTGTATCGATTATGCATTAGTTGGATGTTGTTTTAGAGATAATGTTTTGTTTTAGAGTTTAATATTTGATTTTATAATGTTATTTTGTAAGGATTTTATAATATATATATATATATATATATTTAAATTAATATTTAAAAAAAATAAGACGGGGATGGGGATGGGTATGGGTATGGGGATACCCATGAAAATATCCGCGGGAAAAACCAACCCCGAAACCCGCGGGGATCCCCGGAACCTGCTGGATACCCGAAATCCGACGGGGATGGGGATGATATTTAAATTATGATACCCGACGGGGATGGAGACGGGGATGGTATATGGGTTTGGGTTTCGGGGACGGGGATGGAGAAGGCTTCCCCGCAAACCCCCGAACCCGTTGCCATCGGAGCACATGGTTTGCAAATTGAAAAGATCCATTAATGGTTTAAAACAAGCTTCTAGACAGTGGTATTTGAAGTTTGACCATATTGTAAGTTCCCTTGGTTTTAAGGAAAATGCAGTTGATCAGTGCATTTATCTAAAAAAAAAGTGAGAGAAAATTTATTATCCTTGTTCTTTATGTTGATGACATCCTTTTGGCCAGTAATGATGTTGATTTTCTGCATGACACTAAACAAATGCTTACAACTCATTTTGATATGAAAGACCTTGGTAATGCATTTTTTGTTTTGGGCATTGAGATTTATCGTGATAGATCTCGTGGCATCCTTGGTTTGTCTCAACAAGGATATATTGATAGAATTCTGAACCGGTTCAATATGCAATCTTGTAAGCATTGTGTTGCACCTATTCAAAAGGGTGAGAAGTTATCTAATGATCAGTGTCCTCAATCTGAAAGTGAAATGACAAATATGAAGAAAATTCCATATTCTTCTGCTGTTGGCAGCCTTATGTATGCTCAAGTTTGTACACGTCCTGATATTGCTTTTGTTGTGGGTGTACTTGGGAGATACTTGAGTAAACCTGGTATGGCACATTGGCAGGCTGTCAAACGTGTTTTGAGGTATTTGAAAGGTACCAAACACTATATGATCACATATAAGAGATCAAATCATCTTGAGGTAACAGGTTATTCTGATTCTGATTATGGTGGTTGCCCAGATGATCATAAGTCCACATCAGGATATATATTTATGTTAGCTGGAGGAGCTATCTCTTGGAAGAGTGTCAAACAGACTCTTACAGCTACATCAACCATGGAAGCAGAGTATATAGCTTGTTATGAGGCCACATGTCAAGCGATATGGTTAAAAAACTTTATTGCCGAATTTGATTTTGTGGAGAGTATCTCTAGGCCTCTCACTATATATTGTGATAACTCTGCCGTGGTGAGTTTTTCTCTCAATAATAAGAGCTCAAAGCGGACAAAACACTTTGAGACAAAGTTTATGTTTGTGAGAGAGAAGGTTCAAGAGTTTAAAACTCGTGTCGAGCATATCCCTACAGAGCTTAATATTGTTGATCCCCTAACCAAAGGCATAACTGTTAAAGCTTTTGTTGACCATGTAACCCGTATGGGTGTAATAAGGTTTTTTTGATATTTTAGGTTAGTGGGAGTTTATGCTTATGTTTTGTTATGACCTCATATTTATAATATTTATAATATTTGTTGCTACCATATGTTTTGTTGAGAAGTTCAATTGTTATAACTATTGTTGTATTATGGAGACATTTTGGACCCAGTCTCAATTTTGTTGTTATTATGTGGCATCTTGGGCAGATGCACACTTTGTTCAAATTTTGACATGTCATTTTGTTGAACTTTCTCAATTATCCATATTCCACTTGTTGTTGTGGTCACATATTGTTGATTAACATATTGTATTATGCTGTCCAAGTGGGAGAATGTTGGATATTTTTATGTGGACTAGCATAATTAACATATTTTATTGGGCTTAGCTATAATGGGTAGGCTTGGCCCATTAAATCATAGCAGAGGTCCCTTCTCCTAACCTTAAAATGTGGTTGTCGCCCCATTGAGACATACACGGACATTTTGTTTTGGGCGATAGGAGAAGTTTCTCTGCGATTTTCTCTATTACTGTTTTATTTTTTTTCTTACAGGAAAACAAGATGAACTCCTCGACATCTTCCGCTCCAGGTATTTTTAACATCTAATTCTGTATATCTTGTTTTACTCATTTATTATATCATGAATTTAGATGTTGAAAATTTATCAGGCCCCTCTAATACTCAAGTCAGAATCAAAGAAAAAGATAAAGAAATGGAACGGAGGACATTTAATTGTTAAAACAGTGGTGCTATGATCAAGAGTGCATACATTTCTTTTTGGAATGATTACTCTATTTATAGAGAGGAGAAAAAAGAGTCATTTTCCCTATATTGGTGATGTCCCTTTCTTCATTTGACGTCTTTATCTTAGGCAGTTGTGTAATTATGAGCGGCGGACATGTAATTTTGGCATTTATAACTGTTGTAATTAACACCTCATTCCCTTTATTTGTATTGACATCTCCTTTCCCATACCCATAGATGTCGTTCATGATGCCGCTAACTCTGACATATGTTCTGAACTGAGACGTCTTCCTATTGAGCTTGACAAACTAAATTTACTGGATGATTGGTATACCTTTAATGACTCAGCTTCGACTTTACTAAACTCAGCCGAAGAGCTTTGAGTATACTGTTGAGCTCCCCATGAATGTTGTCGAGCACTTGATAAGCATTGCCAAGCTCCCAATGAATGTCATTGAGCTCTTGTTGAGTCTGACTTACCTCAAGCATGATTTGAGACTCTAACTTGAGTTTCTATTGATCGAGTAAAAGGTATACTATATGGAACTCATGTTAATCGAGTTAAGAAAGCATCACATGGAGTTCATATTCACCAAGTCAAAGTCATGCCATGTAAGAAACCCTTATTCACCTCCCTATCAATAATAGTTGTTATCATTGGTATAGCAACTATATCATATTTGTTATTATAAATTTTAAGTGATTTTAATAAAGTTAAATAATTTTTGTTTAAGTTTAAATATTTTTGATTAAATTAATAAAAAATATTTTCATAATAATGATACTCTATGGGTAGTAATTTATTTTGATTCGTTATAACAATTATATTATTGTATATTATAGCAACTACCACGTAATTATTATAACCATACAAAAATAAAAATATTTTTGAAATAAAAGTATGTTAGAAGTTTTGACATATTTTGAAAAAGGGGTGCTCTTTGGGAAAAATTAGAATAAGGGAACCTTTTTTATGTTTGCCCTTCTTTCTTTACCATTTAAAAGTGATGGCATATAATGTAAAGTAAGTTTTATTATTCAAGTATATATTCAGCCCTTTAAAGAATTTTAGTAAATACAAACCTTGTAAATTTATTTACAACCTGAAGTTGGATATTGATTGGTCTAAGTAAGCAGTAAAATTTTAAATTTTAAAAATTCATCTCATTTACTTGCTTTTTTTTAGTTAACTTGTGTATTTAGTTTTTCAATCCATTAATTTTGAAAATGATCGATCTAGTCCTATGGAAGTTTCTCACCGACCATAAAAGTAAATCAAAAAGTGAAAATGATGGTTTAGTCTAACAGTCAACATTCTCGAGTCCGCTATCCATTTGAGAGAAAATCTTTACAAATTCACCATAGCTGAGTTTCGAACTCTAAATACCTAGTATATTGTTTGCGAGCCTAACCATCTCACCATTGTCCGGGGGAAGTAAACAGAACATTGGAAAAAAACAATTTTTTTATCAAAAAAATTGAGGCAGTTTGATGAGTGGCCTTAATCAGCAGCCGGCCCAGCCCAGACAAGCCCAATTTCAGCAAGCAGGCCGGGCCATTAAATCTTGACAGTAGTGGTATTGCAATCCAGTACATCTGCAGGTTGGAAAGTAATGTGCCAACCCTAGCTAAAATTTCATATTATTCAAATTTAATTAATAAAATAATCAAATGAGTTTAAAATAAATCAAGTCATTAGAATGAGTAGTAGGTTTGAGTTATTTTTTTTATTAGTTTGGCTAGTTTAAATATTATTAAATTTTTATTTAGAATTTTTATATTTTTAATCTTATTTTTTATTTATAAATTTGATAAAAAAATTTATTGATAAACATGATTCAAATATTTTTATTCATGAATTATAATTTATAATTTTTATTTACACTTGTCGAACATAAATAAACTCTTTACTTACTTACTAAGTCAAGTATTAATATTTGATTTATTTAAAGCCATAATTCTTGAATCAAATCACACACTTTAAATGAAAAAGAAATAAGAATAATCAAACCCTAAACCCAAATAATGAACACCCACAGGGTTTGAACATCGTCAGCTCAGCCCACGGCAACTTCCATACTTTAGTTTACTTGACTGGAATCTACATTTTAGAAAGGAAAAGTCGGCCTAGATAAGATAGCTACGCTGAGCAGCTTTACAGGCCATTAAGCATCTAACTTTATTCAAAAGAAGCACTTTTAGTGCACAACAAGTCGGTCCCTATTACAGCGTTAACTACATTCTTTGTGGAATCCGTCAACAGTTTCACACAATCATTTATAAATAAAAAAATTATAATTAATCATGAAGGGGATATTGCCTATCTATCTTCCAAACATAGAGCCAACTATATTTCCTTTTCTTCTATAAATCTGTTCCGTTTTAACCAACTCAGCTCTGTACCGGAGGTAATTATATTCCCAATATTATAAAACAGTGGAATTCATGTCATTGATCGATCGACAATAGTTGATTTCATTTACATGGAAGATCATTGCATTGCATGGACAAGTGTTCATGATTAATTGTCTTGCTTCAGTAAATATATTTATTGCCACCAAGAAAATATATATTTAAAATATATGCATGCAAATAGCTGGCACGCGTCTCTGATCGACTCTATAACATTCGGAAGCTCTCGTTGCATGGAGTTGTAAGCTCTTGCATTAGTAGATTTGCATGGCTACTACCAATCCTCTGCTTCTCCTTCTCCTCCTCTCGACGCCGGCGATGTGCTTAGAGCCACAGTGCACTACGCCGACGAAGGATCCCGGCCACCGGGGCAAGCCGTCGCAGGCAGGAAGCTACTTTGTCCCCTCGCCGTCCTTCGTCTCCACCCTCAAGTCTACACTCGAACAGATTAGTAAATTGACCTCGCTGGTCTCCTCCTTCGCCCGCCACGCAGGCGGCGGTCGTCTCGCCTTCGCAGTCGCCGACTGCCTCGAGCTGCTCGACCTCTCATTCGACGAGCTCACCTGGACCCTCTCTGGCGGCGGCGAGGGAAAGCCTTCCGACCTCCATTCCTGGTTGAGCGCCGCCCTCGGCAACCAGGACACCTGCAAGGAGAGCCTCTCCGATGCCGGCGCCGGTCGATTCATCGGGAAGCTCGTCTTCAGTGGGCTCGACAGAGTCACGTCCCTAGTCTCCGACGGCCTCCGCGAGATCGCTGGCGCCGGAGGAAGACAGAGGAGGCTGATGGGACCCGGTATCCCGGAATGGGTGTCGACGGCGCAGGACGGGAGGCTGCTTCTGGCTGGCCAGCGACCGGCGGTCGATGTGGTGGTGGCGCAGGACGGGACCGGGAACTACACGACGGTGGCGGCAGCAGTGGAGGCGGCGCCGACGGAGAGCGGGAGGAGGTACGTCATATATGTGAAGAAGGGGATTTATAGGGAGAACGTGGAGATTAAGAAGGGGAAGTGGAATCTGATGCTGATCGGCGACGGCATGGGGCAGACCGTGATCTCCGGCAACCGGAGCTTCGTCGACGGCTGGACCACCTACAGGAGCGCCACCTTGGGTGAGTTGAAATTAAATGTAGAAACCATTCCATTTTTACAGAGATTCCTGCAAGTAAATCCGATCGTCATCAATAAAAGCATCTGATAAATTTATGCATTCTTTGAATTTACACCATTCAATTAGTTATTAATCAATCGGTTCATGCATGCAGCGGTGGCGGGAAAGGGGTTCATCTGCCGGGACCTAACGGTGGAGAACACCGCCGGCCCTGCGAAGCACCAGGCCGTGGCCCTCCGCTCCGACTCTGACCTGTCTGTTTTCTACCGCTGCGAGTTCGCCGGTTACCAGGACACCCTCTACGCCCACTCCCTCCGCCAGTTCTTCCGCGACTGCTATATCTCCGGTACCGTCGACTTCATCTTCGGCAACGCGGCCGCCGTCTTCCAAAACTCCCAAGTAACCAATCGCTCCAAATAATCATCTTCATCAATATTAATACTCATTAACTTGAATCGAGTCACGCAGATTCTATCCCGGCGACCGCTGCCGGAGCAGAAGAACACGATCACCGCCCAAGGCCGGAAGGACCCCAACCAGAACACTGGCTTCTCCTTCCACCTCTGCAACGTCTCCGCCGCCGCCGACCTCGTCTGGGCGGGGACCAACTCGACGGCGACATACTTGGGCCGGCCGTGGAAGCAGTACTCTCGGGCCGTGTTCATGGAGTCGTACATTGGGCTGGTGATACGGGCGGAGGGATGGCTGGAGTGGGCCGGCGACTTCGCGATCGAGACGTTGTACTACGGCGAGTACATGAACACCGGGCCGGGGGCGGGGTTGGCGGGCCGAGTCAAGTGGCCGGGCTTCCACGCGATGCTGGACAAGGCGGAGGCGGCCAACTTCACCGTGGCGGAGTTCATCGACGGCAACTTGTGGATACCGGCGACTGGAGTCAAGTACACCGCCGGTTTGACTGTTTAAATATTTACTTTATTAAGCTAAATTTTCATGCGGACTTGTGAAAATTATTCATTATTTCCTGAAATCTTTTTTTTTTGTGCTTTTATTGTATTTTATCCGATCGAAATAAAATTTGCAAATGCTGTTTTTGGTCTTGAACGGACCCATTCGTGTTATAATTTGAAATGATTAAATTTCAAATTTAATTTGTTATAATGTGAGTTAATTACGTATAACAAATAAAAATAGCCAGAGTTAGATTTGAATTCATTCAAATTTGATAATTTTAAATAAGAATCACATATTTCTCGAGCCGTACTTGGCTCATGAGCTAATTAATTTGATTCTTTTGCACCCCTATACGAAGCTAATCTCCATTTGTGAAAAGGTTAGAGGAGGTTGTTCCGGCCAATTCGTCGTGAATAATTAAACACCGGTTCAGAATTGCTAACGTGCGCGCTCCTCAAAAAGAATCGCCCGAAGAGATGAGGGGACCTGAAAAGTACTAAAGAAGAGGGTTAGAATGACGCTGGGATTGGACCCCGGTAAGCTACTCCGACGCTCAAGTTAGAAAAAAGAAAGCAGAAGGAAGGAAAAGAAATAACATGCATGTATAAAAATTCAAGAGCATGAGAGAGAGATAGAGAGAGAGGAAGAGCCCCTTTCATCTTCATACTTACGGGGTTTATATAGTAGCAGAGGGAATGTGATTTTTGGAGATCGATACATATGATTGACTGTTAATGCATCGTTAATGTGGTATTAAAGGCAGGATCCAACGGCTCAGCGGGATTGATTATCCTGATTCGACGGTTGGGTGCATAAATGTGTTAGTTTTGAGGGGACCAAGTTTGAGAACTTGGTCGTCATCCTTATCCTTTTAGATGAGGGATAAATCTGAGCCAAGGAGAAAGGTTCATCCTTTTTGGCCACGTCGGACCAGTCAATACCTGCCACATCACAAGCCTCCCCTTCAAGTCTAGTCGAAGGAGGCGTAGTCCGATTGACTGGACTATGTTTAATGATCTAACCGTCTCGTTTGTCATATTGGTGCTGAGCTGTTGAGATGAGATGTCGAGATGAGATGCCGAGCTGAAGTGGCCTGAGACGAGATGACCGTGATGAGGTGGCCGAAATGGCCAAGAGACTTGTATGAGTGGCTGAAAGACTTGGATGAGTGGTTGAGTTGACAGAGTGGCAGAGTTGCTAGGCTGCTGAGTGACAGAGTGGCCGAGCGAGGTTGAGACCAAATGAGGTCGCGATCGAGTAAGGCAGAGTGGCCGAGTGGGGTCGATGTCGAGTCAGGCTGAGGCCGAGTAAGGCCGACACCGAGGGAGGTCGAGGTCGAGCGAGATCGAGGCCGAGCGAGGTCTAGTAAGGTTAAGGCCGAGCGAGGCCGAAGATGAGTAAGGTGAGGCCGAGGCCGAGGCCGAGTCAGGCTGAGGCCAAGACCGAGGCAAGCTGAGGTCGAGGCCGAAGCTGAGTAAGGTGAGGTCGAGGCCGAGTGAGACCAAAGCTGAGTAAGGTGAGGTCGAGGCCGAGTCAGGCTGCGACCAGGTAAGGCCGAGACCGAGGTCGAGACCGAGTAAAGCTGAAGCTGAATAAGGTGAGGTCGAGGCCAAGTCAGGCTGAGGCCATGTGAGACTAAGTGAGGCCGAGGTCAAGTAAGGCCGAAACTGAGTAAGGTGAGCGACCGAGCAAGGTCGAGGCCGAGTAAGGCCGAAACTGAGTAAGGCCAAGGTCGAGTAAGGCTGAGGCCGAGTCAGGCTAAAGCCAAGGCCGAGTAAGGTGAAAAGCCCTAGATTGCTATGTCACGATAGGGCTTCAAATTAGAATTCATAAAAGTATCGAAACCCGCAATTAATTCAAACAAATGAAGTATAGGGGCCACGAGTCGTATTTTTCCAAGGACTAATAGAAAATGGTTTGATTCAAGCTTACGTGTCGTGCTTTTGGGTTTTTCAATGAAAATGGGGTTTTGGTATTTTTCAATTAAAAGTAAATTCAGATGCAACGAATGAATGAAAATAAAATGCTGTTGGATCAAATTAACTTCTGATCTAGAAATATAATGCAAGGACAAAAACAAATCATACTTTAACAGCTAGATTAAAATAGGAAATTTGAATTCCTAGGAAACTAATGCAATTTGCTAAACAAGGGTGAAATCTAACTTGTAAAATGCAATCAACTCATAGAACACCAATTTCTTAAGCTAAACAACCCTAATCGGTTGAAACTATGCAATAGGATGTGGCACGGAACAGTGCCAATCCCAAAAACCAGAATTCAGTAATAAGGAATAGGAATTGCAATTGAAAGGTTAAACTGAACTATTCAAACTCTGAAACCATTCTAAATTCAAACACAAACTAAGCATTAACTAGTGAAACTGAATTGACAAGGTTTAATTGGAAACACAAATTTGGGAATGGTATTGAGCAGAATCAAGGAACTGCTGTAAACAGAGATGCAGAAAACTTGCTGTTAAAATCTGAAACTAAGCCTAAATGCAATTTAAATGGATTTAAGGGTGCAAGCAATGAATAAGTCACTACAATAAACTAAACTACTTAACTAACCTAAAAGGCAATCAAGTTACTTAAACCTACTTATCTAGCTTCTGTTTGGCACAGGACAGTATGAAGAATTAGATATCAGAATCTCAATTGAAGTTTAGAAAGGATGCCTTCTCCTTCGAATCCCTTTGGCTGGTTGTCAATCAGCTGTTGAACCCCTTGGGAAGCTTCGGATAGGTCGTTGTGTGGGTTGCTCGTTGCCAGCACCGCGAAATTGGCCGGAAAAACCCTCTCCGGCCAAGAACAGGTTGCTGCACAGCGGGTTTTCAGATGGCAAACTGGATTTCCTCTCTTCTTCGTGCTCCGATCGGATTGATGATGATGTAGGGCGGCTCCACGATCCTAGGAGAACCCCTCAAAGGAGTCGCGAAGCCGGATTGTGCTGTGATCTGGTCGGAACTCGCGGAAACAGAGGTTTTGGCCGGCGAAGAAACCCTCTCCGCCGCTCAACTCCAGCCGCCGGAAAATGCCCAATCGGCCGGCTTCAGCTTCTTCAGGATCAAGGAATGCGATGGATTCGATTTGGGAAGGAAGGAGGGCGCCCGTGGAGGTACGTCGCAAGGCAGGGGAGGCGCGCGTCGGGGAACGAAGAACAGTAGCCGCGCGCGAATTCCTCGATTAAACTTGTTTATATAGTTGAGGGTTGATTAATCATGAAATCCTGGCCGTCCATTTTGATTTTGATGATCTGACTTGATCTAGGGCTTTAGGGTTTGCGAAAAATTCTGAGAATTTTGATCGGGCTCGATCTAGATCATGTCCTCCATGTTGGCTTGATCAATTTGGCAATTTTGACTCGATTTGATCTTGGATTGAGCTCGAACTTGACCCGATTTGAGCCCTAAAATCAAATAAACTCAATTAATGTAAAATTTGCCATTAAATCATAGAAATTATAATAAAATCCTTCAATTATACCACATGACACAAATATAATCAAATTAATTCATTTAATAATTATTTTCATGTAAAAATCCAGAATTGAATTGATTAAAAATTGCATAAAAACCTTGACTCATCAAATTCCCCCACACTTACCCTTGAGCGTCCCGCTCAAGCCAAAATAATAAAACTAAGAAAAACTCCTACTATCGTACCCCCTAGATCATCCTCAATCATAATTAGAAAACTATTGAAAGAAAGTTATCTAGGATTATTAAGTATCAAAAATCTAAGCCATGAATTAGACCTTTGTTCTTGGCTAACCACCTAGCAATTTCATCCTTCATGATTGATTGAGATAAATGTATCACACTCATGCTCACAAGGTTATTAAATAGTTTTTAGTGGCTCTCATCCTAAATGCTAAGTCATGATCAATGTAAAGTGGAGCTCACTCAAACACTCATGTTTCATGCTTTCCATAGGCTTGCTTGCTATCTACTCTCCACTAGCATTCATGATTTGGAATCCACACCTATTAAGGATTATTGAAGACAATAAAGAAATCATGAACTGAAACAAATGAAATGCAAATTTTGTAGAAAGAAAATTTCAAAGAAAAGTGCTTGAAAGGAAATGAATGATAGTGGTAGATATGGATACAACTAAATGCTAATCAATGACTTCTTGCCCTCTTTTCTAATTCATTTCTTTTGTAACACATTTGTTTCTGTTTGCTCTTCAAATCTATGAAAAAATTCTGATCTAAACCCTTGCAATTCCTCTTCTTGATACATTCTCCACTTTTCTTTCTTCCATTTTGCTCAAAATCCACCAAATATGCCATCTTTTGTTTCTCTTTGAAAACAAACCCAATTCCTTCACATTTAAGTTTCACAAGAGCTAAGAAATAGCAACCAATCATCATCAATAAAAATTCACAGCACATGAAACCATAATTGCAATGTATCAATGGCACATTCAATTCCCAAAAACCATTTAAAACCAAAATGATACTTTTGCTTTTTCTCTCAATTTCTTGCTGTTTTTCATCCATTCTTTTTCCATCATGAAGCTTGATTGATAATGCTAATCATCCATGCAAAATTTTACTGCAATTAAAGCTCAAATCAGTAGCTCAAAAATTTTCAAAACCCAGCTGAAAATAAATAACTGAATTTTTCTGCATTTTTCTGTTTTTCTGAAATTTTTTTTTCTTTCTTCTTGATTTTTTGCTCCATTCTTTTTCCAATTTGTCACTTGATTTCTATTGTACATCATACTACAATTTCCTTGCAATTCAAATTCAAATCAGTAAGCTCAAAAAATTTTTCAAAACAGCTGGAAAAAAATAATCAAACAGAATTTCTGCATTTGAGTTTTTCTGATTTTTTTCTTTTTCTGTTTCTTTTTTTTTCTTTCCCAGCAACAAAATGGATTAGATTCTCAACTTGTTGTCCAGTAAATGCTTGAATTGAATTAGCTTTCACCGAAATTAATCAACTTATCAAGGATTTTGATACACTAACTCCCTTCTTGAAACAATTTCTGAAATTCTGAAAATTTTTTTCTTCATTCTGTTCTTTTTTTTCTGATTTGATTGCATTTCAAATCTGAACTGTATCCATAGTTTATTGCATTCAATCCCACTTCTTCAAATGAATTTCAACTGATTTATTGAAGACAATCCAAGCAAATAATCACAAAAATTAACAGCTCATCACACATTCTTTTCTTGTTTTCTTCTAAGTTCAGCATTGTTTTCAATTTGTTCTCAGCTTTTTTCCTCATCATTTACACTTTCGGCACTTCATTCAACACTTAATAGATTCAACATCAATGTTCTGATTTTCAGTAGGTTGTAATCAATATCAGCTCACAAAAATAATCCAGATTGGACAGCAGGTTTTAGGCTTTAAAATTTAAACTTCAGTTTCTAACAATTCATTTCACAACCTTTACATTTCAACCTTGGTATTCTCTCTTTTCTTTATTTTTTTCTGGATTTTGTTTCTTTTCTTTTCTTTTGCTGTTTCTTCCACCTACTCTCTGATTTCAAACCATTGCCACTTGATCATAATATTTTAACTCATACAATTCCATAAAATCCAAAATTCAAGCTATGAATTGAATGTATCAAGAAAATTTCAACATTTTCAATGACTTGATTTTTGGGTTTGAAACTTGGAGAATTTGTCTTGGATTTGGATTTCATTTTCCTCTGACTGAATGTGTTTTGTTTCCAATCCAATTCAATCAGAAATTTCGGATCTTAACATCCAAAATTTTGCACAAATCCAAAAACCTTTGCACATGATTTCCACAACTTATTTCACATGAGGTTTATAACCCTTTCAACTTCTGTATTTCCCAAAATAAAAACACTTCTCATTCCTTAGTTAACTGATAGAGAACCTCCCATGCTTTACATGCTCAACAATATTCGCTCAAAATAGCCTTGGCAAAATTGGATTTCAGCTTTCTTGTACACTTCTTGATACTCACTGTTTTTGGCTTTAATTTTGTTCCCTTATCTTTCTTGTTCATCAAAATAATTTCCATGATCATCCACACCTCCCCCACACTTAAATTCTTGACCGTCTCGGGCAAGAAACATTGATAGCATTCAAAAATATCCACATCCAAGATAAAAGAAAAAATGAACCGAAATTAGGATGAAAAAGAATAAAGAAAAATGGTGTGAAGTATAGGTATAGCATGATTTAAAGGGAAGTGTGTGGTTGATGAAACAAAATTATTAGCCTTCATAAATGTGGACCAATCATAGAAAATATAGCCTTGAAAGAACACAAGCAAGTTCTAGATTACAATCACATAAGTGCTTCACACAAATAAGGCTTAAACCTCACTAGGTAGAAAAGTACATTATCTCAATTTCATCAATTTGGACTCCATCACTAAGGGTTACTCAATGTTCAAAAATTTTCATCCATGAACTCAAATTCCTCAACTTGATAATCAAAGTTAACTAGCTTTTAAGAGCCTCTAGCATGATGTAAGAAATTACTAAGGGGGTTACATTTATTTCCTAACTCCCAACCATGCATGAAATGGTATTTATGATTTTTTTTTTTTTTTTTTTTTTTTTTTTTTTTTTTTTTTTTTTTTTCAAAAAAATGCTCATAAAAATAGAACAATGCTACTGATCTAAAATAAAAAAAATAACACAAGAAAAATAGAAAATGGTATAAACAATGAAAATAAAGTGTGAAATGGAGAAACTCCCCTTTAAGTTGGGTAGATAGCATCGATGACGTCCAAACCATCCACCTCGAGCTCCTTGGATTCTTCAAAATACTTTTTGAGCCGGTGGCCATTAACTTTCCATGTGTCCCCTGTGGCTTCATCCCTAATCTCAATTGTACCATAGGGAAAAACATTAGTAACAAAATATGGACCTTCCCATCTGGACCTCAACTTACCTTTTATCAACTTCAACCTTGATTTATATAAAAGCACTTTATCACCTATTTGAAACTCTTTTCTCACAATGTGCTTATCATGAAACTTCTTTGTCTTCTCCTTGTAAATTCTTGAGTTTTCATAAGCTTCCAATCTCATCTCTTCAAGCTCCTGTATTTGCAATTTTCTTTCTTCTCCTCCTTTGTTTGCGTCAAAATTACAAGCTTTCACCGCCCAATATGCCTTGTGTTCTATCTCCACGGGTAAGTGACAAGCTTTTCCATACACAAGTCTAAAAGGTGACATTCCAATGGGTGTCTTATACGCTGTCCTGTAAGCCCACAGTGCCTCCTCTAATCTTTTGCTCCAATCCTTTCTATTTGGTCCCACTGTCTTCTCCAAAATTCCTTTGATTTCTCTATTTGAAACTTCGGCTTGTCCATTAGTTTGGGGGTGGTAAGGAGTAGAAACTTTGTGCACAACCCCATATTTGTTCAGTAAAGCCTTCATGTGTTTGTTGCAAAAATGTGATCCTTGGTCACTGATGATAGCCTTTGGAATTCCAAACCTGCAAAATATATGTGACCTAACAAAACTCACAACAACAGAGGAATCGTCAGTCCTGGTGGGGATAGCCTCCACCCATTTAGAAACATAATCCACAGCAAGTAGTATATACAAAAATCCAAAAGAAGGGGGAAATGGTCCCATAAAATCAATACCCCACACATCAAAAATCTCACAAAATAGCATGGTCTGTTGAGGCATTTCATTTCTAGAACCTATGTTTCCAGTTCTTTGGCATTTATCACAATTTTTATAAAACACATAGGCATCATGAAATAAGCTAGGCCAATATAATCCACATTCTAAAATTTTCCTAGCAGTTCTCTGTGGTCCAAAATGCCCACCACAAGCTGAGGAATGACAAAAAGTAAGAATAGACTGAAATTCATGATCAGGTACGCATCTCCTAATTATTTGATCACTACAAAACTTCCATAAATACGGATCATCCCACACATAATATTTTGCATCACTTTTAAATTTATCTTTTTGAGCTTTAGATAATTGTGCAGGAAGAACATTAGCTGCTAAAAATTAACTAGGTCTGCGTACCAAGGAAACTCACCATGCATCTGAAGAAGGTGTTCATCTCTAAAATCATCATTAATAGCTGTAGGGTGTACCTCTCCCTCTATTCTGCTCAAATGATCTGCCACTAAATTTTCCTTGCCACTCCTATCACGTATCTCCAGATCGAACTCTTGAAGTAGCAACATCCATCGTATCAGTCTAGGCTTGGCATCAGGCTTTTTCAGGAGATATTTAAGTGCTGCATGATCAGAAAATACAATGACGTGAGAACACAGTAAATAGGATCTAAATCTATCCAAAGCAAAGACAATAGAAAGAAGCTCCTTTTCTGTAGTGGTGTAGTTGGCCTGTGCAGCATCCAATGTTTTTGAAGCATAGCAAATCACATGTGAAGCTCCTCCTACCCTTTGTGCCAGTACAGCTCCTACAGCAAAATTTGAAGCGTCACACATTAGTTCAAATGGCAAAGTCCAATCAGGAGGAATAATAATAGGAGCTGAGATAAGGGCCTCCCTTAATTTCTGAAACGCTTCCTTGCATTTTTCATCGAAACAAAACTCCACATCCTTCTGCAAAAGTCTAGAAAGTGGAAGAGCAATCTGACTGAAATCTCTAATAAATCTCCTGTAAAATCCTGCATGTCCAAGAAAAGAGCGAACATCCCGCACGCATACGGGGTAAGATAAAGACGATATAGCACTAACCTTAGCAGGATCTACCTCAATACCTTTCTTAGAGACAATGTGACCTAATACAATCCCATGCTCTACCATAAAATGACATTTTTCAAAATTTAACACAAGGTTAGTTTCAGTGCATCTGTGCAAAACCCTAGATAAATTCTCTAGACATGAATCAAATGACGTGCCAAAGACAGAAAAATCGTCCATGAATACCTCCATACAGTGCTCTAACAACTCACCAAATATACTTACCATACATCTCTGGAAGGTTCCTGGAGCGTTGCACAAACCAAATGGCATCCGTCTGTAGGCATATGTACCGAAAGGGCAAGTGAAAGTGGTCTTCTCCTGGTCTTCTGGATCTATGCAAATCTGAAAATAGCCTGTATAACCGTCTAGAAAACAATAGTGAGATTTCCCTGCTAATCTTTCCAACATTTGATCAATGAAAGGCAGTGGATAATGGTCTTTCCTAGTGGCTTGATTTAGTTTCCTATAGTCAATGCAAACTCTCCATGAATTTTTCACTCTCATAGGAACTAGCTCATTTTTTTCATTTGCCACTACAGTTACTCCTGATTTTTTTGGAACCACATGAATAGGGCTGACCCACTGAGAATCAGAGATAGGATAGATAATACCTGCCTGTAGTAGTCTAGTTACCTCTTTCTTCACAACATCAAGCATCAGTGGGTTGAGTCTCCTCTGTGGTTGTCTTACTGGTTTCATGTTCTCCTCCAAATGAATTCTGTGCATGCAGATAGCAGGGCTAATACCAGGTATGTCTGCCAGTGTCCACCCTATAGCGCTTCTGTGTCTTCTCAGAACTTGCAACAATTTTTCTTCCTGCTCTGACTGTAAATTCTGAGCTATAATAACCGGTAAACTCTGATTTTCTCCCAAGTAGGCGTACTTCAAATGTTCTGGTAAAGGCTTTAATTCCAATTGTGACTGCTCTGTAGATATGGGTGATGCTTGGGGCTCAGTGCAATCCCCTACACTCACATATCTATCCTCTGAATCCTCAAGCAAGAGTGGTGATTCCTGGGGCTCAGTGCAATCCCCTACACTCACTCGTTCATCTTCTGCAAAAAAAGTAAGTCAGAATTAGGCTCCATGTCAGCTGTCTCAATGGCAAAAATGTCCTCTGCATCCCTGAAATCATCAAATAAAATATGATCAGTAGACAAATCAACATCCAATAAATCATCTAAAATACTCATGCTCATAATAGAATGATCCTCCCTAGGGTGCTTCATAGCATCGAACAGGCTGAACTGGACCACTGCATCTCCGATCTCCATAGATAGTGTGCCTGCATGTACATCAATCTTCGTCCTCGCAGTCTTCAAAAATGGCCTCCCAAGTATAAGTGGCGATTTATGTGCCAAGTGATCACCCTCCATGTCCATGATGTGATGTAGAAATCTGCAGGAAAAATCAATTCTTTCACTTTAACCAATACATCTTCAATCATACCTGCGGGGTGAGTCTGGCTCCTATCTGCTAGCTGAATAACCACTCCTGTAGGCTGCATAGGACCTATCCCAAGCATCTGAAACACTGATCTAGGCATCACATTAATTGAGGCTCCCAAATCCAACATGGCATCGTGAAAAGTGCTGCTCCCTATCTCACATGATACTGTAAAAACTCCTGGATCTTCACATTTCTGAGGAATAGACTGAAAAAGAGCTGAAACATTCTTCCCCAGGTTAATCAATTCATTTCCCTTGAGTTTCTTTTTGTGCACACACAAGTCCTTAAGAAATTTGGCATATTTTGGGATTTGCTTGATCATGGTCAACAATGGCACATTAATTTCCACCTTGCTAAACAAGTCGACAAGCTCTTGATATTCCTTGGCTTTCTCCTCCTCTACATTCCTTTTTGCTTGAGTTTTACGCTGTGGAAAAGGCAAAGGCACCCTAGACACCTCCTCTTGAGCTGAATTTTGTTGTGTTGAACTAGGGGCTGCATCTTTGGTTGGTTTAGCTGCTGTCCCATCCTCAAAAATTCTGTTTTCTTCATGTTCTTCCACCAAATTTGAATGATCAATTGAAGAGGAGCTTGGTTGTGAACTTTGACCACCAACGGATGCTGAAAAGTCGATTTCGGGGCTGTTCTGAGCTGAAATTGAAGGTGCTGGAATTTTCTGATTAATTTCAGAATTTGTGATGTTTGGATTTGCAGTTGATTTCCCACTCCTCAAAGTTATGGCACTAACATTCCCCTTAGGGTTGGGAGTTGTCTGTGATGGTAGTTGGCTTGAACCTTGAGCTTGTAATTGATTCATCCCACTCGCCAGTTGTCCCATTTGTCTTTCAAGATTTTGCAAACTCTGTTGTTGCATCGAAATTTGTTGCATCAACTCCTCCATCCTTTGTTGTTGCATATTGGCAGAATTAGAATTTCCATAGCTCGTATATGGCTTTTGTTGAGCTTGAAACATAGGAGGGGGCTGCTGAAATTGTTGATTCTGGCTTGGGAATGGTTGAAAAGCTTGCTGAAAATTCTGTGTAGGGGGCTGAATTGGTTGATTTAAATGCTGAAATTGAGGTTGTGGTTGCTGAAATTGAGGTGTAGGCTGCTGAAAATTTTGGAATTGATTGGGGAATTGCTGGAATTGATGAGGGGGCTGTTGAAAACCTTGTTGAAGCTGTCCCCCTTGATATTGCTGCTGTTGGGGCTGAAATGATGGCTGATTTTGTTGATTTTGTGGCTGATTTTGTTGTTGGGATGGTTGGGAAGGTGGTTGTTGATAAAAAGAGTTCCCATACTTCAAATTTGGATGATTCCTCCACCCTGGGTTGTAGGACG
Source organism: Curcuma longa (assembly GCF_044706935.1). Taxonomy (NCBI): domain Eukaryota; kingdom Viridiplantae; phylum Streptophyta; class Magnoliopsida; order Zingiberales; family Zingiberaceae; genus Curcuma; species Curcuma longa. Next base: position 1,618,524 of record NC_133878.1, on the reverse strand, counting down.
ATGAATAGGGGTCGTTCCGTTGTTGAAACTGGGTTCTAGCCAAGGCTGCAACTGATTCATCTTGTTGGAGATTTGGGCAAAAATCTGAATTGTGCTCTTGACTGGAACAAATGCTACAAACTCCCATAGGTTGAAATGAAGCTTGAGTTGGTGTAGGAAAATTTGTAGAACCTTGATTAACACTGTTCAACGCCATTTGCTTGACTAGAGATGTCAATTCCAACAAAGAGTTCTTGATTTCCTTTTGTTCATCCGAAACATGTTGAACTTCACTAACCCCTCTTGTAGTAAGTGCTCTACTCCCAAATTGTTGTGAATTCTCTGCCATGTTAGAAATTAATTCTTTTGCTTGCTCAGGGGTTTTATTCACCAAGGCTCCTCCAGCTGCAGCATCGATCATGCTTCTATCCATAGGAAGTAGACCCTCATAAAAATACTGAATAAGAAGTTGCTCACTAATTTGATGTTGTGGACAGCTAGAGCATAACTTCTTGAATCTTTCCCAATAATCATAAAGAGTCTCACCCACCACTTGTTGAATTCCACAGATGCTTTTTCTGATGATTGCTGTTCTTGATGCAGGAAAGAATTTCTCCAAAAATGCTTTCTTCATTTCGATCCAACTAGTGACATGTCCAGTAGGTAAGTAGTACAACCAGTCCTTAGCCACTCCAGTCAGGGAAAATGGAAATGCTCTCAACTTTATGTCTTCTTCAGAAATCCCTTGTGGCTTCATGGTCGAACATACTACATGGAACTCATGCAAGTGTCGATTTGGATCTTCTCCAGATAATCCCTGAAACTTCGGTAGGAGATGAATCAAGCCTGATCTGAGCTCAAAATCCCCAGTCAACGCTGGATAAGCAATGCAGGAGTACTGGTAGGCATCATCAGGGGCTGCAAGCTCCTTCATAGTCTTGTTGCGATTTGCCATTGTACTGTTCAAATGTGACGGACTCCTATCAGGCAAGTTTGGTGTGCTCTCTCTCTCTTGAATTTTTAGAGCTCTCAGGGCTCTTAACGTCTTTTCTAACTCTGGATCAAATTCTGCTAATTTACCACCTCTGCTCCTGGTCATAAACCAATCAAAAATAAAGAGTCAAGCAGATATACAATCAAATCAATAAAAGCAAAAACAAAGAAATATAAAACAGTGCATAAGCAAAAATCAAACAAATACTACTAGTTTCCCCGGCAACGGCGCCAAAATTTGATAAGCCCTAAATTAGGTGTCACGATAGGGCTTCAAATTAGAATTTATAAATTTATCGAAAACCCACAATTAATTCAAATAAATGCAGTATAGGGGCCTCGAGTCGTATTTTTCCAAGGACTAGTAGAAAATTGTTTAATTCGAGCTTACGTGTCGTATTTTTTTGGGTTTTTCTATATAAATGGGGGTTTTGGTGTTTTTTGAAAATGAAAAAACAAAACAATGCAAACAATTCTAAAATGCAAAACTAAGCTAAACTAAAGATTTAAATGAAAAAGAAACTAAACTAAACTAGTTTAAGAAATAACAAATTAAAGCAAGGTGCAATCTAAAGCAAAACTAATAAACTAGAAACTGACTTAAAAGTAATTTAACTAATCAAAGGAAACTAAACAAAACAATTGGCACGGAAAAAGTGGCACTGGAAAAGTGCTGATTCAGAAATCAGAAAACAGAATTCAGAAATCAGGAAACTGAAATTTAAGGCAACTCAGCTCAAATTCAATCAAACTATCAACAAATTCAAACTAAGTATAAACAACTAAAAAATTGCACAAAGAATTCAAGTAGCTATTGAAACAAATTGGATTCAAATTAATCAAAAACAAATTTCAAAATGAAAAGAAACAGAAACTGAACAGAAATCAGAAACACAGAAATTCAGAATTTCAGAAACGGAAAAAATAAACTCATCCTCAACTCCCTCTTCTTCCTTCGAATCTTCTCTTTGGCTGGTTGTCAATCAGCTGTTGAACCCCTTTCAACAATCTTCGGATTCAAGATCGTTGGTCGGTTTGCTCGTTGCCCAGCACCGCGAAAACAGCCGGAAAACCCTCTCCGGCGTGAACAGAGTTGCTGCACAGCGAGCTTTTGAGCTGCAAACTGGATTTCCTCTGCTTCTTCTTGCTCCGATCGGATTGATGATGATGATGTAGGGCGGCTCCACGATCCTAGGAGAACCCCTCAAAGGACCGCGAAGCCGGATTGTGCTGTGATTGGCCGGAACTCGCGGAAACAGAGGTTTGACGCCGCCGAAGAAACCCTCTCCGCCGCGCGCCTCCAGCCGCCGGAAAATGCCCAATCGGCCGGCTTCAGCTTCTTCAGTGGATCAAGGAATGCAATGGAAGAGGTTTGGGAGGAAGGGGCTGCCCGTGGAGGTACGTCGCGAGGCAGGGGAGGCGCGCGGCGGGGAACGAAGAACAGTAGCCCGCGCCCTGTTTCCTCGATTAAACTTGGTTTATATAGTTGAGGGTTGATTAATCATGAATCCTGGCCGTCCATTTTGATTTTGATGATCTGAACTTGATCTAGGGCTTTAGGGTTTGCGAAAAATTCTGAGAATTTTGATCGGGCTCGATCTAGATCATGTCCTCCATGTTGGCTTGATCAATTTGGGCAGATTTTGACTCGATTTGATTGCGATTGAACTCGAACTTGACCCGATTTGAGCCCTAAAATCAAATAAACTCAATTAATGTAAAATTTGCCATTAAATCATAGAAATTATAATAAAATCCTTCAATTATACCACATGACACAAATATAATCAAATTAATTCATTTAATAATTATTTTCAAGTAAAAATCCAGAATTGAATTGATTAAAAATAATGTTTCATGGGATGTATATAGAACAAATTAGTAATCTGATTATATGAAATTTTATGGAGTGACTATATTATCAATGGAATGGATGTGAAGGTAAATATGCATTTCTGTTCTTTTTTATTTGTTTTAGATAATGTTAATAGAAGATGTAGATCTTGTTGCATTATTCATTATAAAAAAATGAAAGCGACAAATGTTTCATGAGATGTATAATACAAAGTAGTAATCTAATTCCATTGAATTTTATGTAATGATTATATTATGCTATGTTAGGTTTTTGTGCTAAGGATTATAAATGTTAATTTAGTTATTTTTTATTTTTTTTATAATTATTTAATTGATTAAGGTTGTACTTAGGTCCTTGATATGTATCTTTAGGTAATTTTTGGGTTCAAATGAGTATATCGTTTTCATTATATGACCCCCCCCCCCCCCCCCCCCCCCCCCCCCCCCCCCAAATATGAAATCCTGGATCCGCCCCTGGTTAGTAGTAGCCCTAGAGCCAATTATGTGATGATTGACTAGAGACTTTTATATCATATTCTATTATTAATAAAGGAAAAGTTTTTGGTTATTATGCTTACTTTATGTTTGTGCCAAATAACTAAGTATAATAATGTCTTTGGGTAGCTAGTTCTAATCTACATCATATCGATTATTTTGAGTCGATAGTGAGATGATGTAGAGAATACTACTCTTAATCATTCCTAATCAAGCATTAATATTCAGGAGCAATATTAATGCGTTGAGACTAGCATGTAGGTCAACTGGATGACTTGATCTTACAAATCATAAATATGGGATTCGAGTTGACACATGGGTATACATTACAGAATGTATACTGAATTGATCCATTGTGATAAAATTTTATAGATTGTTATATGAGTGTCATAAGCTTTCTCATGTGACTATTGGCATGAATCGTCCTTAGACCTAAAATCACTATGGTTTCCTATATAAGAGTTATATACTTGGTGTCGTCAAACGTCACCTGTAATAGGGTGGACTATAAATGTGATCACTGGGTATATCACTACTAGAAAACTAGGCTTTTGAGACAAAAATTTTGAGACAGTGACAAAATTCATCTCAAATACTATGTAATTAAGACAGTAATTATAGGTGTCTTAAAATTTTACATTGAGACATTAAATTTAAGACAGTATTTAAAATTTTGTCTCAAACGCAACTAAATAAGACACCTAATAAAGACGGTTATAGATATAATTATATAAGACATTCAAATAAGACGGTAAAAAAGTATTTGTCTCAAATTGTCTTGATTGTGTCAAAAAAAAGAAACAAAATCACACACATACATAAGTATTTAGACAAATATAAATTATTATTTATAAATTAATAAAAAATTAAAATTTTTGTTACTTACGTTTATAAAATCATTTTAATTATATTAATAAATTAATAAATGTTTAAAAAAAATCTTTTTAGATAAATATAAATTAATATTTATAAATTAATAAAAATTTGAAATTATTATTACTTATGTTTATATAAACGTTTTTATTATATTTATAAATTAATAAATGAATAAAAATTCTCTTTATATAAATATAAATAAATATTTATAAATTAATAAAAATTTTGTTTATGTTTTTAAAAATTTTATTTTCATTTATGTTTTATTAAATTATTTAATTAAATATTTTATAAATATTTAGTTTATAAATAAATAAATAAATAATTTATTATAATAAATTAATAAAAATTCTCTATATTTTTTATAAATCAAATAATAAACAACGTTAACCCTTACTTCCCACCACAACCTTTCACGCCGCATCCCGCACCGCATCCTTCTTCCGCACCGTAGCGCCGCAGCACCGCCGCCGCAGCGCCGCAGCACCGCCGCTTCACCACCGGCTCCGAAGATAAGCAACCTGCTTCACCACCGCCGCCTATCACAGCAACAAGCCGCCTCCTCGCTTCCAACCATCCGGCAGAACTGGCTCGAGTATTTAATTTTTTTTTATTTTTTGCTTAAAAAGTATAAGAGATACTTAGCTTCTTACGGTGTGAAAGAAAGGGACGAGAAAGAAAGAAGGGATTATCTGCTTTGCAAAGATGTGGCTCCGAAGGGCTCAGAACTATTGAAAAGAGGAATGATGGAGAATAGGGGTAGCGCTTTAGGGGTAATATTCTTTGAATCAAGGGTCTTGCTTAGTCTTGTCTGAATAGGGTCGTGGATGTTGTCACACCATGCAGTCAAATATGTGATGAATTTGTGTACTCATTTATCATATAATTGAGACTATGGTCTCACTCGCTTCAGGTCTTCCGCCCAACTTCCACCAGTTGGGTGGGGTCTGTCCCATTTATTCAAAAGGTCAATTCATCTCTTACTTGGACTCTTATGCCGTCTCGCCTCTCCCTGTCATTTGCTGGTGTGCCTGTGAAAAGTCTCTTGTCTGGTCCTGGCTGAAGCCGTGGATTATGATCTTCCCGGATGCATTAGTTTCATATTTCTTTTGATAAGGATGATTTGAACGATTTGGAGGCACCTATAAATTCCAATGGAGGCAAATAAATTTCAGATCTACAACAAAGGTTTAACAAGTCCCAGTAGAAGGATAGCCAAGATTGCATATTATAAAATTTTGCACGTTGAGATTCATGATGAGATATAGCTCAGATTTCATCATGTTGGATGTGATTTTGTTAATTTTTATTACTGAGACTTATCAACTGAAGTTAATTTTTATGCAAGCTGATACTCATCTTCTATCTTTTGTAGGCACTGAATACTGACAGTTCTGAAGTTAGAGCTTTAGCGCATTGGAGAGAACTTCTAGAAAAGGTATTATTCTTTCATTAGTTAAAATTTATTTGTACTTGTTAGCGTTATCCATGTAGTAAGAAGTAACTTTTATTCGATTATATAATGATACAATTGTCAAATTCATATCACTTATTTTTCATAAATGTATAAATCTAACAAGCTACTTTTTTCTATGAATGATTATTTTTATCAGTAAATTGTTCCTCGATAAAGATCGGTGATATGGACAAAAGTTGGATTGATTCAAAGAATAGGAATTCAGAAGAATATAGGAGAAAAGTTGATGAATTTTTAGAGTTTGCTTACAAAGACAAGACTGAAGATAGCAGAATTTATTGCCCATGTTGTGATTGCAAGAATCGTTATTTTGTCTCTAAGGTAGATGCTAAGATGCATATTATTGTTAGAGGCTTTTATAACAAATATAGAGTTTGGGTTTACCATGGGGAAACTTACAATTCTCAACAAACAACCTCGTCTTTTGGAGGTACAAGTGATATGGATACAGATGATAATATGGTTAGGATGGTTCAAGATGTTTTTGGTGCTAACAATAGCCATGATTTTGGATTAGAAGATGATTTTGTTGGGATGGATGAAAAAACCAGGCGATATATGAAAATATTGCAAGAAGCTGAGTGTGAATTGTATGAAGGTTGTAAGAATTTCACAAAGCTGGCATTCATTGTTCATCTTCTACAACTAAAAGTTCTAGGTAGTTGGCCTGATAATTCCTTCACTCTTTTACTTCAGTTGTTGGTAAAAGCCTTTCCTCATGCAAAGTTACCTTCATCCTTTTATGAAGCCAAAAAAATAACTGAAGATCTTGGCTTCACATATCACACTTGGGATGTTTGTCCAAATGACTGTATGATATTTCGTGGTGAAGATAGTAAACTTAAAGAATGTGAAGTATGTGAATCACCTCGATACAAGCCTGGGGGTAAGCAAATTGCTGCAAAGCAAATAAGATATTTTCCATTAAAACCAAGATTGCAAAACCTTTTCCTGTCATCTGAGATTGCTTCCTTAATGAAATGGCATGAAAAAGAAAGGACCGATGATGGTGTCCTGAGACACCCTGCTGATTCTCAAGCTTGGAAGTCTTTTGATAACAAATATTCATCTTTTGCTAGTGATTGTCGTAATATTAGACTTGGATTAGCTGCGGACGGATTCAATCCTTTTAGAACAATGAACATATCGCATAGTACGTGGCCAGTTGTGCTTATCCCATACAATTTACCCCCATGGCTATGCATGAAACAATCAAATCTTATATTATCTGTGCTTGTTGATGGGCCTAAAGCACCTGGAAACAGAATAGATGTGTACTTACAACCACTGATTGAAGAATTAGTAGAACTATGGAATGATGGTATATGTACTTATGATGCTTCAAGTAAGCAAATGTTCAATCTTCGTGCAGCTTTATTATGGACAATTAGTGATTTTCCGGCTTATGGAAATTTATCTGGATGGAGTACAAAAGGGAGGTATGCTTGTCCTTATTGTGGTAGCACAACTCGATCATTGTGGTTGAAACATAGTAGGAAATTTTGCTATTTTGGTCATAGAATTTTTTTGCCTCCTAATCATAGATTTCGAAAGCTGAGAGCATCCTTTGATGGAACACGAGAATATGGAAACAAACCAAGAAGGCTTTCAGGGTCTGAAATGTATGAAGAAGTGAGAGAAGTTTTAACAGATTATAAGAAAGAAGACATTAAAAAAAGGCACAATGGGGAGTTTCATTTACCAAGTGATTGCAATTGGAAGAAAAAAAGTATATTTTTTGAGTTGCCTTATTGGATGGATAATTTGGTACCACATAATATTGATGTGATGCATACAGAGAGAAATTTTATGGAAAATGTACTTTCTACAATACTTGGCATAGCAGGAAAATCAAAGGACCATTTGAATGCTCGTCGTGATTTGAAAGAAATGGGAATAAGGAAAGCATTGCATCCTACTCTAATGGCCTCTGGTAAAGAACGCATTCTTCCTGCAAAATTCACAATGTCCAAGGATGAAAAATTGGTTTGTTGTAAGGTTTTGAAAAATCTCAAACTTCCAGATGGCATTGCATCAAATATATCAAAATGTGTACACTTAGAGGAGCGAAATATATGGGGTTTGAAGTCTCATGATCATCATATTCTTATGCAACTGTTGCTTCCGTTAGCTATTCGCAAAGCATTGCCTAAAGATATAGTTAAAGTTCTTATAGAGTTAACTATTTTTTTTAGGCAACTTTGCTCAAAAGTTAATCACATAAATGATTTGGAACACATCCAAGATAGAATTGTCGTTATCCTATGTCATCTTGAGAGAATATTTCCTCCATCTTTTTTTGACATAATGGAGCACTTACCAATACACTTGGCCGAAGAAGCATTGCTTGCTGGAGCCGTACAATTCCGATGGATGTATCCCATAGAAAGGTTAGCTTTTGTTTCCTTTATGAATGGATTACATTTGTATGAATAATCAACATTTTGATTAATTGAAATGAAATGATATCTCTTTAATGTTTCCAGATATCTATGTACTTTGAAAAAATATGTGCGAAATCGTGCTCATCCTGAAGCTTCTATTGCTAAAGGCTATTTAATGGAGGAGTGTATAAATTTCTGCACAAGGTATTTAGATGATGTGGAAACCAAATCTAATCGACCCAAAAGAAATTTTGATGGTGGTAATGATGAAGGACGCGCTACAAAAAAAGGAGTGAACATAACTCTTGATAGAGTAACATGGACACCATGTCATTTTTATATAGTTGGCAGCTGATGGAAAGTCAACTGATCCCTTAACAACGTATATTAAGGCTCGTTGCAAAAATGGAGTTCCAGCTGATGCCGAGGCGGCAAATTTAATAGTAAACTCTAAATCATTTACAATTTTTATATTGTTAAGACATTATCATTCTGTTTACTTGTGAAGGATTTATATATATTTATTGATGTTAATAAACATCTAGGGTCAAATGCAAGCAAAGTTATCAGCAGTACCTGTTGAGGATCAAACACCTGAGTTGAGACAGAAGATTTTCAATAGTTTCATGGGAAATGAAAGTCATGGTTATGTTCGCACTATGGGTTTAGGTCCTAGTCCTTCTGACATGCGTACTCACCCCTTGTTATCCAATGAACATTCAAATGAGTTAATCAAAATGGCTACGGAGAAAGCTGTAGCAGAGTGTATAAAAGTGGTGACTCCTATTCTAAATCAAATGAAATCCCAAATAGATGTACTTCAATCAAAGTTAGAGAATCATGGATCCCCATTGACCCATCTTCATATGGAATCTAGTGAATTTAGTAATCAAAAGGTATCTTGACTTTATTTAATTAATTTACTTTTATGATGAATTTTGATAGTTTGTAATATGTACACCTTTTTTTTAGGTTGCAGATAATACTATTTCACATGAACAAGGATTGGGTGACCAACAGGTACATTGGTAGTTACTTTCACAAGTATTTTTTTGTTAATATATATAGTTGCAAGATTTTGGGCAATCATAAATTGTGCATTCATAAATTGTGAATATATCTGGCCCTTAATCCTCTTGGTTTGATGTAGTTTGATCTATTCTCTTTAAACCTCTTCTTGTTTAGCAATCCAATTTAGACTGGTTTAATGTTTGAACATGGACAGAAAGTCATTTGTTATTTCATTGTTGTTTATAGGATTTTGCTTCTATGTGTAGATCTAGGATGGAGATTACTTCAATCTTTTGTAATTTCACAAAAAGAATATGTTTTTACAGTATCCATGGCTTTTGATTATGTCTTTTGGTATACTTTCATTTCATTTGGCTAGAAATCAGTCAGTCTTCGTACATATGGCTCCATCTTTAGTGTTGAAGAATCATTTGCGCGTTATTAGCAAGTTGTGTCTATTAGCTATCAAGCATTTTGGATATTAGCTTATTCTGGTGTCATGATCAACATTCGTAAATGACCACTCTTCTACAACCGCAAGTATAAATATTGCTCACGGCAAGCTGATCTAGGCTTAAGTTACTCGATATTTGCCCATTTAAGTTGAGGAAATATGAAGGTAATGCTCGTAGTGTGCTATTAGGATGACTATCTTTTCTAGGCTAATGTACTACCTGATTTAGTTTGCCCCACTTTGAATATAGTCTTTTCGCAAACATTTTTCTGGTTCCCCATATGGGTTTTGACCATGTTAACTCTATGCTTCCATCTTATAGCATTCTACAATCTACAACTTAAAAAAATGAGGACATTAGTTCACTCGCATACATAAGCTAGAATTTGTACATTTTTTACATGAGTGTATGTTTCCTTGTTATGCACTTTGTGACATCTGCCATTTACCATGCCTTGATTCAATTCTACATCTACCATTTACGTTGGCACTTGAATTCAATGGGCTTTATTAAATTTGACTATTTCTATATAAATCAATTATTTACTATGGAGTATTGAAAGATATTATTCAAGTACAAGTACACTATAGTAATAGTAATGTTCAATTTTATAGATTATTATAACTTGTTCAAAACATCTCTGTTTTTTTTTAATTTTTAAGGAAGAAGGATGATAGAAGTTATACAAATCATGAAAAATTGTTCTTTAAGCTTTCTCTTGTGCACTGGAAGGTAGTTCGATTGGACATCAAATTAATGATGGAATAAGTATTTATCATTATAATATAGTGTGTTTTATTTTGAAATGACAATTCATAAT
>NC_133878.1:1543930-1608121 GCF_044706935.1 Curcuma longa | reverse complement strand
GGATTTGTCATTTTTTATATAGTTGGCAGCTGATGGAAAGTCAACTGATCCTTTAACAACGTATATTGAGGCTCGTTGTAAAAATGGAGTTCCAGCTGATGCTGAGGCGGCAAATTTAATAGTAAACTCCGAATCATTTACAATTTTTATATTGTTAAGACACTATCATTTTGTTTACTTGTGAAGGATTTATATATATTTATTGATGTTAATAAACATCTAGGGTCAAATGCAAGCAAAGTTATCAGCGGTACCTGTTGAAGATCAAACACCTGAGTGATAATATAGATTTTCAATAGTTTCATGGGAAATGAAAGTCATGGTTATGTTCGCACTATGGGTTTAGGTCCTAGTCCTTCTGACATGCGTACTCACCCCTTGTTATCCAATGAACATTCAAATGAGTTAATCAAAATGGCTACGGAGAAAGCTGTAGCAGAGTGTATGAAAGTGGTGACTCCTATTCTAAATCAAATGAAATCCCAAATAGATGTACTTCAATCAAAGTTAGAGAATCATGGATCCCCATTGACCCATCTTCATATGGAATCTAGTGAATTTAGTAATCAAAAGGTATCTTGACTTTATTTAATTAATTTACTTTTATGATGAATTTTGATAGTTTGTAATATGTACACCTTTTTTTTAGGTTGCAGATAATACTATTTCACATGAACAAGGATTGGGTGACCAACAGGTACATTGGTAGTTACTTTCACAAGCATTTTTTTGTTAATATATATAGTTGCAAGATTTTGGGCAATCATAAATTGTGCATTCATAAATTTTGAATATATCTGGCCCTTAATCCTCTTGGTTTGATGTTGTTTGATCTATTCTCTTTAAACCTCTTCTTGTTTAGCAATCCAATTTAGACTGGTTTAATGTTTGAACATGGACAGAAAGTCATTTGTTATTTCATTGTTGTTTATAGGATTTTGCTTCTATGTGTAGATCTAGGATGGAGATTACTTCAATCTTTTGTAATTTCACAAAAAGAATATGTTTTTACAGTATCCATGGCTTTTGATTATGTCTTTTGGTATACTTTCATTTCATTTGGCTAGAAATCAGTCAGTCTTCGTACATATGGCTCCATCTTTAGTGTTGAAGAATCATTTGCGCGTTATTAGCAAGTTGTTTCTATTAGCTATCAAGCATTTTGGATATTAGCTTATTCTGGTGTCATGATCAACATTCGTAAATGACCACTCTTCTACAACCGCAAGTATAAATATTGCTCACGGCAAGCTGATCTAGGCTTAAGTTACTCGATATTTGCCCATTTAAGTTGAGGAAATATAAAGGTAATGCTCGTAGTGTGCTATTAGGATGACCATCTTTTCTAGGCTAATGTACTACCTGATTTAGTTTGCCCCACTTTGAATATAGTCTTTTCGCAAACATTTTTCTGGTTCCCCATATGGGTTTTGACCATGTTAACTCTATGCTTCCATCTTATAGCATTCTACAATCTACAACTTAAAAAAGATGAGGACATTAGTTCACTCGCATACATAAGCTAGAATTTGTACATTTTTTACATGAGTGTATGCTTCCTTGTTATGCACTTTGTGACATCTGCCATTTACCATGCCTTGATTCAATTCTACATCTACCATTTACGTCGGCACTTGAATTCAATGGGCTTTATTAAATTTGACTATTTCTATGTGGGGTCTCAATTTTATATGTTTAGTCATGTAAGATTTTGTTGTTAATCTACATATATGTCTCATGTTGAATCAATTATGTTTGAGTAAATGTATTCTTTATATTCTTATAGATTATAAAACGTCTTTACCTCTAAAAAGAGTTTTTTTTAATGTTCAGGATTCTGATGAAGAAGGATCATAGAAGTTATCTCCAAATCATGAAGAATTGTTCTTTAAGCTTTCTTTTGTGTAACTTTGGAATAGTAGTTTTTTTGGACATCAAATTAATGATGGATATGTACACATTTTTATTATTGGATAAATGTCAGTATGAAACCTTTTATTTTGAAATGACAATTCAATAATTCTGATCTAGATTAATTTGTATAATAAATATTTATTAAATTTCATCACAAATGGTGTATTTAACAAATGAAAACATTAGGGACAGTAATTTACTGTCTTCACTTTTATTTGAGACGGTACATTACTATCTCAATCTGGTGTCTCTAACTTTTTCACAGGATAAGACATAACATTTGAGACAAAAAAAATAACTGTCTTAAATACTTTTGAGACAATTTAACAATCATCTCAACACCGTCTTAAATCGTATTTGAGACAGTGCAACTGTCTCAATATTTTTTTAAGACGCTTGTATTGGGGATGACTACATTACCGTCTTATCACCGTCTCAAAAATATTTTGAGACAGTAAATTTATAATTTAAGACAGATTTTGTTGTGTCTCAAAAGCCTATTTTTCTAGTAGTGCAATATGAGATATTTAGTTCATTTGCTTGAGTGAGTCTACTTGAGGATCAAGAAACACAAAGATTGATAATAAGATGACACAATCTATGCCTCATTGATTAATCTAGATATCGAGGATAGAAGGACATGGTCATACATTATCATAGTCACGAAGTTATGTCGGATTTCGATATTCTTGTCACTTGGGTAGCAATGATGCTTTGCTAGATGTCACTCATTGCTTATGTTTCTAAAATGGATTTTAGAGACATTGCCAATGTTATAAGAACCTATTGGGTCACATACAAATAACATTCTATTTTGGAGATCAGTTCATTTTAGTTTGACTAAATGAACAATTAAATTTATTAGATGACCAAGACTTGAGTTAGACTCAAGTTGGTTGATTTTTAGTTAGACTCAAATTAAACCAAGTTGATAAATGAACGTTGATTCATCATGCATGAATAATGTGGATTAATCGTGCATTGAAGAAGAGGAAATTATCATGCATGATTAATCCTATTAATCATGCATTGATGAGAGATACCAAAAGCCTAAAAACCTTTGATATTCATGGTTTGGGTATAAAAAGAGTTTTGTTTCCCAAAAAGTCATATTGGATGTTCATCTTCTTCTCTCCTTTTCTTCTTGACCGAACCTTACAAGATGGGTTGCTAGCACAATCAAAATTTTCTTTAAAAAGTGAGTGTTCATGTGGATACGCATAGAGGCACGAACACTTGAATGTGCAAGAGATCCGACAAACTTTGGATGAGCGAGAAAAGTGAAGAGCACGCTCCAAAGGTATACTCTATTAGATAGAATTTTGTAGATCTAACTTATATGAATTTTCTTTCGCATGGATCGCTCAAGGGATCCTTTTTTCACTGTAAGTTATCGTTTATCGCTTAGATTCCCTACAGTTTGACTCATGCTAGCCATGAATCGCGCATCTCCTGCGCAATGTCCTCGTATCACAACTGGGCTTGGCGAGACTCTTGAAATGTCACCTCTAATTTGGAGAGTTGATTCTTTAATTCTTGATTTTCTTGCTCTAGAGCTTCTACTCTAGTACATGATCCGCTGGGACGACCCCTGGCTCTAGGGGCTATCACACGATCATAAACGACTCTCGCTTGGGATCCAGATCGCAGAGGGTGGAGCTCTTATTCCTTCCATCAACCACATCATAATAGATCTCATTTACCTGGTCAGTGGAGAGAGTTTGCATCTCATCTCCCTCTTTATGAGGTTGAGATGTCTATGCAACTTTGACAGTCATTTCAACTTATTTAAAAATAAATTTATACAAAATATAAAATTAAAAAAAGCTAATTATTTTTAACAATTAAATAAATTTAAAATTTAAAATCTTACTTCTAATGTCTACAATTGGGGATCGACAAATGTATCATCCTTAGACTTGTGTGTCTTAGTAGAAATCTCCCAACAAGTAGGAGGTCGCTGTAGCTCATGCTCATAAATATTAAAAAAATATAATTAAATCAAAATAAAATCATTGATAATTAAATAATTCTAATATAAATATATTAATTGTAAATTCACAAAGTCCATGGCATGCTCAACAATAGAACGGGATCCAATTGTATGCTTTATAGATCCGGTGCTAGGGACAACCAGCTTAGTATTTTTGTTGGCTCAGAAGATGATCTTATGCCCTTTCGTCTGCATTTGTAGAGCAGATCCTTGTACAATTTGACACAAACATTATTCTATATTTCTTTAAATGTCTCCTCATGTCCTGGCTCCCAAGTATATTTTTATACAAAAAAGTTTAAAAATTAGTATAAACAAATAAAACTCTTGATAATAAAAATGACTTACCAAAAACTCTTGGTAGTAAAAGTCTCGGATGCACTCATCGACATGCCTCCAAGTAATACCTAAAAGACAGACTCTATCTCAAAATTTACTATATATATAGGCTACAAGTTAATGACCATCTAGAATAAAATTGCATTATAAAACATATGAATATTAGACATATGTTATAAAAAATTATATGAATTAAAAAGTACTAACAACATCAATACTTACCACCCCCAATAACTCGCAAGATAGTCTGACCACCGAGTGCTACTGCCCGGTCTGACATATCTATATCTGTAAAATAACATTATAACATATACACATTCGAAATAATAATGAAATCATTAGTGAGATATACATATAACAATACAAACAATTTTAACTTGTTCTAAATTAATTTACAATGATGTCAATATTCATTCATCGTTACAATCTAAATCATCAACATTAACATTTTCAGGATCCTCCTCTCTAGGCTCAGTTAGTTTAACGAGCTCCTCACTGCTGGACACGTCTCCATCATCTATTTCTTGGTAAGGTACATTAGCATCTACAAGTAAGACGGATGTTGATTAAATTTAAGAATCTACTAAATGTATCACCACTTCTTCCTTTTGAAATACATCATGGTGTTGTGTCGTGTTAGAGTTTAGTATTGCTATGGTCAAACAAACCTTTGTATGACAAATAGCTACTATTCACTAACTCTTCTTGCCTTCATCGGGTATTTAAGATAGAAAACTTGACCCGCTTGCATCGCAAAAATAAAAGGTTCAAACTTGTTAAACATTTTATTTGCATTAATCTCAACTAAATTATAGTTTGAGTGTATTCTGATTCCTATTCTGGGAGTCGGATCATACCAAGAATATTTAAATAACACACCTTTTTATAGGTAAGACAGGATATTCAATCTCAATGATTTCTTCAAGTCTCCCATAATAATCAAACTCTAAATTATTATTATTGATAGATCCTTTTATATAAACACTAGAATTAAAGGTCAGTCTTTGTGAATCTCATTGTGCCACGTGGAATTTGAAACCATTAACATAGTAATTGTTGGATCTCTTGAACACGGCTAGAGAGGGGGGGTGTGAATAGTCGTCCACACTTTTCACTTTTCTTGCTTAATCTTCGATTACGCAGCGGAAATAACAACTTGATCAGAGGCAAATGAAGATCAGCACGCTAAGACAAGGATTTATGAGGTTTGGAGATAACTTGCTCCTACTCCTTGGCATGTCTGTAAGGTGGACGAATCCTTGATCTTTTGGCAGATCAAACCCCGGTAACACCGGCTAAATCCTTTCTCCTTCTCAGTGGAGGAACCTCTCCATAGCTTTGTCTTAACAGATATGAAATACAACACAAGACAAGGAGAACTAGAATGACTCAAAGACTAGGAATCAGAAAAACAACAAGGACCGCTTGCAGCTCAAGCCTGTCCCTCCAAAACTCAGGACGTTGCTCTTCTTCTTCCTCTTGCTTTGACTTTCAGATGAAGCTTAAGGATTTTTGAAAGCACTTGCAGTAGGATGGTGATTCACGAGCTCATAGTGCAAGCGTTGAGAAGAATATCAAAGTTGTTCCTCAGCGTCTTCTCCAGCTTCTTTATACTTCTGCTTGATTCTCGATTCCAGTGCCCAATGGACCTCTGTCAAAAGCTGCAGCCTCCCTTCCCCGCCAACCGCAGATACTGCCACCAGCTTGCATCCGTAGATTACCTGAAATCCTTTTTGTAGAAAAGACAGCTTGAGAGTAGCCTTAGAACTTTCACTGTTCATTTGATTTTTTCCCACAACCGTGTCCTGTATACCTGCACACTTAAAAGCAGCATTAGATCATTCCAATATCAGGACAGAATAAGAGAAAAGGCAATGTAACAGTTATGTTCAATCCTGAGCCTAGCTATCAAAGCGTTCTCAGACCATTCAGGTTCTGAGCCACCAAGGCTCCCTAAACACTCAGCTGAGCCACCAAGGCTCCCTGAGGAATCTGGTTCTGAGTCACCAAGGCTCCCAGAGAAATTTGGTTCAGAGACACCAAGGCTCTCGGACTATCTCGGTCATTAGCACCAAGCTCCTGGCCAATTCAGGTTCTGACCCACCAAGGCTCCCTGATGAATCTGATTCTGAGCCACCAAGGCTTTCAGAGCAATCCGGTTTATAGCCACCAAGGCTTCCGGAGGAATCAAGTTCTGAGCCACCAAGGCTTCCTGAGATCGAGCTACCAAAGCTCACGGTCCTGAGCCGAGCTACCAAAGCTCTCCCGGACCTGTCCCGGCCATCAGCACCAAGCTCTCAGCCAACTCGGTCCTGAGCCACCAAGGCTCCTCCTGGACCAGTCCGGAGACGAGCTACCAAATCTCTCTCCATTTGTCTATGAACACCAAGTTCCCGGCTATCTCGGTCCTGAGCCACCAAGGCTCCTTCTGGACCAACCCGGAGACGAGCTACCAAAGCTCTCTCCATTTGCCTACGAACACCAAGTTCCCAGCTATCTTGGTCATGAGCCACCAAGGCTCCTTCTGGATCAGTCCGGAGATGAGTTACCAAAGCTCTCTCCATTCGCCCACGAACACCAAGTTCCCGGCTATCTCGGTCTTGAGCCACCAAGACTTCTTCCAACTCCAAAATTCACTTAGAAACCAAACCCAGGGAGTAATCAGAGAAAACTAGGGATGGTGGTCGACCTCATGGTCGACCACACACGACTGGTCGACCACGTGGTTGACCACACACGACTGGTCGACCACACCCATGGCTGGTCGACCACGTGGTCGACCATGCCTGGGTCACTCCTCTCTGACCTCTTTGGTTGGCCTCTTTGGTTGTCTTCGATTCTCCCGGCCAAGGCACTCGTCTTCCCGGCTTTATTTCCCCCGACAAAGATACTCTTTTCCTGGGCAAGCGCTCTCCTTCCTGGGCAAGCGCTTGTCCATGGGCCAGCTCCTGGGTAACTCACGGGTAAACTTTTCCCTCCAAACCAGGATAAGTTCCCGCTCCCAGGGAAACTGGCCAGGTAATCTTCGTACGTTCTCTCGGCCCGTGAACCCTTCTCCCGGCTTCACGCTAAGGTAATCTTCTTCTTCTCGGGCAACCTTTTCTAGACCCGGGACAAACTCCATATTGGCTAGATTAATTATGGCCAGGTTAGAACAAACATTTTCTGGCCACGTCAGGGTAAACCATACCTGACTCTAATTCTCCTGGCCAAGGTAAACTTAACATAATCTGCCAGGCTGGGATAACCATTTCCCGGCTAAGCCAAGGTTAACCTTATCCTACCAGGCCAGGGTTACATTGAACATTCTCCCAGCTTCATGTCTCACAGCCAAGACTATATTTTCCTTGATACTCTTCCGGCGAGTGAAACCTTCTCCCGGTTTCACCTTTCCTAGCTTAGGTAATCTTCTTCTCGGGAAAGAGCTTGTCAGTGGAACTTGCTGTCGGACAAGCTTCTCCCTCCCGGGTAAGCCTGCCAGGACAAGCTCCTATTCCAGGTAAGTTTTTCTCCCGACCAAAATAACACTCTCTTGGGAAACTCACCATTCAAACCGGAAACTAAATGATCTATTGGAAAACCAGCTATCCCGGGCAAGTTGTCAATTATTACCAAGGAGTTTTGGCTAGCCCGTGTAAACTTCTCTTGACTTGCCTAGCCCAACTAGCCCGAGGCTAAACTTAAATCATGATCATTTAATCTGACTATGCCTTGTCAAACAACAAAATAGACTCAGGTCTGACCAGGGTCAGACTCAGGTTTGACCAGGGTCAGACTCAGGTCTGACTAGGGTCAGACTGTATCAACAATCTCTCCCTTTTTGTTGTTTGACAACCCGATTTAAATTTAGTCGGGGAAGATCTTTGATAACCCGATTAGCCCGAGTAGATCTTTAACCATCTCTCCCCCTTATCCAAACAACTCTCCCCCTTAACCAACTCTCCCCCTTAGAGATTCAAGTTTAGCCCGGCTAAAGCGATTCAAGCTTAGCCCGGGTAGAACATTTTCTTAACCAACTTTTCTAAACTTAACACACTCTTCCCCTTTGTCAAACACCAAAAAGACTCGTTGGTGGGGAGAAGAATTTGGTTTCATAAAATACTTCAGTAGGAGAATTAAAATCCTCCCCCTGAATCTTGGATTCACTCTCTCCCCCTTAATCTCTTCCCCTTAGTCTCTCCCCCTTAACTTTCCGGGTCAGATGACCCACCCTGCAGGTCGACTTGGGTTAGACAAATCAACATATGGATGTGGATCTGGAAGATGACAGACAACACTAATAGAAGAGTTTACATTCCCTCTATAAATATGGTCTAATTCTACCTTGTTGTCAATTTTTTCCGTGTACATTCTACCCCGTGCAGGAGTAATAATAAAAATGACTAAACCAAACAAAATAGCATCACAGAATGGGCAAAGCAGGAAAATGACTATATAATCAAATATTCATAACATAGCAATCATAGAATGAAAGCAGACATCACACACTCCTAGCTGCTCTATGACATATAGTCGGGAGGTGGTGGATCATCACTAGGAGGAGAGGCGTCTTGTCCAGTTATCCAGGAATGCATCATATCATAGAGCTCGGTCTGACGCTGGCCGAAAGAAGCGAACTGACTCTCGAGTGCGGTAAAGCGATCGTCGATTAGATGAACTCCTGAATCCAGCCGCGCTCCCAGAGACTGGATCTGTGCCCGAAGATCTGGCTCATCATAGTCGGAGTCGACAACGTCCTCATCCTCCGCATCAGCTGGCTCCTCAGGATCCTTAAGCAGCTCTGCTGGAGCAGCAACCTGTCGAGGTAGCTGATCGACAGCCTTGCCGTCTGCCCACTGAACTCCCCCATGTTGAACTACTATCTTGGACTTTGCAAACGACGAAAGTCCAAGTCGGGAAAACTTCTTGGTTAGGCGTTCTATCTTCCCCTGGGTGATATATATCCCGACCGACTCTAGCCACCTAGTAATAACATTCCCAAAGGGCATGTAGACCTTCCTATTCACAGGTTGGCTATGATGGGCAATGGAGGAGTAGATTTGCTCTGCAATATCAATATCCAGGCGCTGGTGCAGAGCATACAACATGAATAGATGGGGAGGTCGAATCACGGCTAGTCCCCGGGTAGTGATCGGTAGGATACAGTGGACTATGACCTTATAGAGGACATAGTCAGCAGCAGACATAGCCAGGGCAGGAAAGGAAGATGCAGACCCCTGAATCCTATCAAGGCGAGGACGGTGAAAGAAATACTGATACATGAGGTCAATAGAGATATGCTCAAAAGGAGGTGGAAGCTCAGTAGGTAAATGGGGAAAACATGTAAAATCCACCGCTGATGGTCGGCAACCCAGAAAATCACTAAGAATGGGATATGTGAACTCAAGTGATCTCCTGGCTACTCGGGTCCTAAAGTTTACTCCATCAGTGGTATGCAAGTTATTATAGAATTCAGCTACTAGGTCAATGTTAACACCCCTATCACAGTAAACTAGAGCATGCAGCCTGTAGTACTCTATAATGTCGAAAGTGTTAGGACAGTGGTCATGCATGAATGCGCGGTCAACATACCGCGGGGTGATGGTCTCAAAAGAGTGGTTGCTGAAAGACCACTCAAGAAAGGCAATGGGAAACCTAGAGCTAAAGGGTGGTTGATGCCTAGAAGGGGAAGTAGGCTGAGGCTAAGCCCGGGAAGATCCTTCCCCCTGCCCGACCTTGGATTTCTTACTACATTTGGTTACAAGGTAAAGTCGGCCACACACACCCGGGCACGGAGAACCCAAATACATAAGCAGCCGAGTTAGTAAAAGAGAGAAACATACTCATACAAAAAAATAAACAGGAAACGAAGTATGAAGTTGCAGGTATACCGAGGTGCCATTGCTTAATCAAAACAACCACTTCCTTACAAAAAGTCTTTTTCAGAAATTATAACCATAATCAAGTTCTTGAGAAACCCTAGTTTAACTAGTCTAAGATACGACGACGTAGTTTCAGTTAGTTCCACTTAGCTAAGCAGACTAAGTAATGTACTCCTTACCCCACTTGACTACTTAGACCAAACTTCCCTAATATACTATCATCTCTCCCCACTCTGGTACTAGGTTGGGCATGTGTTAACTAATATGTGTCATTAACTAATAGTTCTAAATTAAACAGTAAGTAAACATAATTGTTGATGCAGTCTGACCTGATTAGACTTGAGTCTGTTTTGTTGTTTGACAAGTAAAGTCAGATTAAATACAAAAGATTTAAGTTTAATTTTACCCAGGTTAGTTTAGCTAGGCGAGTCAAGTTGAAGGTCATCCGGGCTACCCAAAACTCCTTGGTAATTGACTCATGATACTCTTAATTTGTTTCACCATTTATTGTGGCGTACATGGTGATGAAAATGTAAAGGCACTACCATGAGTTAACTTGCTTAATTAGATCTCTTTTAACGTGAACCCCTTTAACGTGAAAAGTTAATCATAGATAATGTAATTAATTGTAAACAGTAATTAATTGTAAACATGACATGCATATGGAATTAATTGTAATCAGTAATTAATTGTAAACATGGCATGCATATGGAATTAATTGTAAACAGTAAATGGAAACTGTAGGGTCTAAAGAATGTTCACATTTCCACAATGACATGATATTGTCCACTTTGGGCCTAAGCCCTCATGGCTTTGTTCTTGGGCTCTCCCCAAAAGGCCTCATGCCAATGGAGATATCTTCCATCCTTTTAAACCCATGATCTTTTCCATGTGTTTTAGATGTGGGATTATGTTTGCACCTATGAAACCCAACAATCCCCCCCTCAAACAAAGGACCACAGGCCCCCCCTCAAACGGAAAGCCTCCGTTTGATGTCCGAATCATTGACCCACCAGGACTTCCTACCCCTCGGTCCACCCTGACCTACTAGGACTTCCTGCCCAGCCATAACCAGGACTTCCTGTCCCTCGGTCCACCCGACCTACTAGGACTTCTTGCCCAGCCGCAACTAGGACTTCCTGCCCCTTGGTCTACCCGACCTACTAGGACTTCCTGCCCGGTGTCTGGTCCTCTTGATTCAAACACGGGAGCCCCCACTTCCTTTGTTTTAAGGTTCAACCCACATGGTTAGATCCGGATCATGGCTCATCCGGCGGTTAGTCCGGTGAAGAGCGACCTCGCTCTGATACCAATTGTAGGGTCTAAAGAATGTCCACATCTCCACAATGACATGATATTGTCCACTTTGGGCCTAAGCCCTCATGGCTTTGTTCTTGGGCTCTCCCCAAAAGGCCTCATACCAATGGAGATATCTTTCATCCTTTTAAACCGATGATCTTTTCCATGTGTTTTAGATGTGGGACTATGTTTGCACCTATGCAACCCAACAGAAACGTTGCATGTAGTTTTTTTTCTAGTTTTTGGTCGACCACATGGTCGACCAGGTCCGACGTGGTCGTGCCTTCTTGACCGGCCGGGGAGATCCTGCTCTTGGCCCGGGAAAACATTATCTTGCCCGGGAAAAATAAGATATTACCCGGGAAGAAGATTATCTTGATCGGGAGAAGCGAAGCCGGGAAGAAGAGTATCTTAGCTGGATAAGTTTAAGTCTTCCCGGGAGAGTTTTACTTTGGCCGGGAGAACACTGATGTTAGCTTGGCCGAGGTAAGCCTGGACGAAGCTGAGTTTATCCCGGGTCTAAAGAAGGTTGGCAGGGAGAGTATCAATCTTGCCTGGGAAGGAGATTACATTGGACGGGAGACATGAAGCCGGGAGAAGCTTACCCTGGAGAGAGATTCTTACCTTGGCTTGGAGAGAGAAGTTCACCCGGGAAGCGGAGCGAAGGTTAGAAGTTTATCCGGGAGCGGAGCGATGGTTTTACCCTAGCAAGAGAAGCTTATCCGGGAACGAAAATTACCTTAGAGAGAGAAGTTTACCCAGGAGTGGAGGTTTTGAGAGAGTAGCTTACCCGGGATACCCTAGAACCTCATGGTCGACCATGGTCTCCTTGGTCGACCATGTGGTCGACCAAGCCTTTGTGGTCGACCACTCGGTTGGTTTGGTCTGTAAGCCTGATTTGGATTGAGGAGAAGGAATCTTAGCCGAGAGCTTAGTGCTCATGGGCAAATGGAGAGAGCTTTGGTAGCTTGTCTCCGGATTGGATCAGGAGGAGCCTTTGTGGCTTAGGACCGGGTTGGCCGGGAGCTTGGTGCTCATGACCAGGAATTTCTCTGGGAGCCTTGGTGGCTCAAAATCAGATTCTTCAGGGAGCCTTGGTGGCTCAGAACCTGATTGGCCGGGAGCTTGGTGCGGATGGCCGGGAATTGGTCTGGGAGCCTTGGTGGCTCAGAACCTGATTAGCCGGGAGCTTGGTGCTGATGGCCGGGAATTGCTCAGGGAGCCTTGGTGGCTCAGAACCTTGATTGGCCGGGAGCTTGGTGCTGATGGCCGAGAATTTCTCTGAGAGCCTTGGTGGCTCAGAACTAGATTCCTCAGGGAGCCTTGGTGGCTCAGCTGAGTGTTCAGGGAGCCTTGGTGGCTCAGAACCTTATTGGTCCGGGAGAGCTTTGGTAGCTCAGCTCGGGGCCGTGAGCTTTGGTAGCTCTATCTCAGGGAACCTTGGTGGCTCAGAACCTGATTCCTCCGGGAGCCTTGGTGGCTCTGAACTGGATTCCTTAGGAGGAGGGCCTTGGTGGGTCGGTCTCCTGATTCCTCAAGAGGAGGACCTTGGTGGCTCGGTCTCTTGATTCTAGGAGGAGGGTCTTGGTGGCTCGGTCTCCTGTTTGGTCCGAGAGAGCTTTGGTAGCTCTGCTCGTGACCTGGACTCTAATGCTTTAATCCATCCTTATACTAAGTCCTTGTTATGGAATATTTTTAAAGTATTTTTTGAGTGTGCAGATATACAGGACAGGTCAAGGAAAGAAATTCAAATGGATGGTGAGAGTTCCAAGGCGGGCTTTCAAGCTGTCTCTTCTGCAGGGGAGTTCTGGTGTCAACGGAAGCTGGTGGTACCTATGGTTGGTGGGGAAGGGAGGCTGCAGCTTTTGGCAGAGATCCGTTGGATACAAGAACCAAGTAGAGTTTAAGAGAAGCTGGAAGTGGTGCTGAAAAGTAGAAGACTTGAGGAGTTGACGATTATTCATCTTAGAGAGCTCACAAGCGACATTGCGAATCCTACAAGAGCTTCATCGTGAATCAAAGAAGAGGAAGCAAGAGCAACGCCCTATTTTTGGAGGAACCTGTTAGGATCGGTTGGTTCGCTAGAGGGGGGTGAATAGCGTTTCTCAATTTTTCTTGTTCTTTCTCTGCACAGAGATTAGCGGAAGCAAAAATATAAAAGAGAAAGAAAGAGATCAACGCTAACCCGGTTTGTTTACTTGGTCTCCACCTCCGCAGAGGTGACTAATCCAAGGATCCACACGCACGCACACACCCGATGCACTATGAATCTTCTCCTTCTCGAAAACCTCGAAGGCGGAGAAACCTTTACAACTCTTTAGATCTCCTCAAATATGATATGAAATAGTGTTTGTGAGGAGAGAAAGACAGCAGAGAATGGAGAACAAACAAGTTCTCAGAAGAAGCACAAAAGAATGAAAGAATAGCAAAATTCTTGCTAAATCTTGAGTTGTTCTCGCGCAGGCTTCTTTTATAATCTCTGCAACATCAGTCGACTGCTGGCAGGGCCAGTCGACTGATGCCTTCAATCGGCAACAAAATCTCGCATTAAAGCGCATTAAATGCTTGTCAATTTTCTGCAACGTTCAAATCACAGTCGACTGTTCCAAGACCAGTCGACTGGCAACAGTCGACTCACCATAACACCAGTCGACTGCCCAGTCGACTCCTGTCTTCCTCTGGCTCGACTGATCTTTCTGTGTGCGTCTGATTTATGAGCAGTCGACTGCTGGCAGGGCCAGTCGACTGGTGAAGCTGAAAAATCACATTTCAGCTTCTCTTGACCTAGACCTCGGCCTTCAAACATCTCCCACAGCCTCATGCCTTCCCTGCACTAGCTTGAGATGCTTCCATCAGCTTCGTCATGTCAAGTCCTTGCCAAGACTACCCACTTGGACTTTTCCTTGCCAAGACTACCCACTTGGACTTTTGCTTGCCAAGACTACCCACTTGGACTTTTCCTTGCCAAGACTTCCCACTTGGACTTTTGCTGTGCCAAGACTTCCCACTTGGACTTTTGCTTTGCCAAGACTACCCACTTGGACTTTTGCTTTGCCAAGACTTCCCACTTGGACTTTTCCTTTGCCAAGACTACCCACTTGGACTTTTGCTTTGCCAAGACTACCCACTTGGACTTTTGCTTTGCCAAGACTACCCACTTGGACTTTTGCTTTGCCAAGACTACGCTTGGACTTTCCTGCAAACTTGCATCACACATGTTAGATCACAAGTATTGCCTAACTTCAAACATAATTTAGCCAAACATTGAAACTCAATGCACTTGGGGCAAAGATTGCACCAACACGGACACACCGAGGAGTAGGAGCATCATCTCCGAACCTAGTAAATCATTGTGTTTGCGTGCTGATTTGAGTCTTCGTGTTCTCTGATTGTTCATTCCGCTGCGCCAACGAAGACGAAGGAAGAAGAGCGAAAAGTGTGAGCGGCTATTCACACCCCCTCTCTAGCCGGTATCTAAGAGATCCAACAAGTGGTATCAGAGCGAGGTTGCTCTGTCATCCGGATTAACACCCAACGAGCAATATCATATGGCTATAAAGGAGGGATTCAACACAACCAGATCCCCGTTCTTCGATGGATCAGATTTTCAGTATTGGAGGAGCAGAATAGAATATTATCTGAAGACTGACATCTCTATATGGTTTTCTGTTAGGGAGGGATTCACCCCTCCAAAGGATGAAGAAGGAAAGGAGCTTGACTCTTCGAGGTGGACAACATAACAAATATGAAAGAGTCAAGCTGATGCCAAAGTAGTGGTCACCCTTTAGTGCGAGCTTAACAGAGACCAACTCACCAAGGTTGGTCCATTCACAAGGGCAAAGGATCTGTGGAACAAGCTCATCGAGCTGCATGAGAGTAACCGGGCTCTCGTGTAGCAAAGAGGGACTTATTCCAGAATCAGCTTCAAAATTTCATGATGAAGGAAGGGGAGACCATGAGTGAGCTTCACGGAAGATTCAAGAAAATCATCAACGGCCTCCACTCCGTTGATGAGCACATTGAGAACCGTGATCTCGTAAGGTATGCGCTTAAAGACTTTCCGAGGAACGCCTTATGGTCATCCATTGTGGATGCGTATAAGGTGTCCAAGGATTTATCTACAGTTAAATTAGATGAATTTTTCTGTAAAATGGAACTGCACGAGCTTGCTAATAAAAATAAAAAAGAGAAAGCTATAGCTCTGTGTGCAGGAGAGAAGAGCAAAGGAGGAAGGAAGAGGAAGGAGAAGAAGAAGAAGAAGGCTTTGAAAGCCGCAAGGGATGAGTCCTCATCAAGCTCATCGGAGGAAAGCACGCACGACTTCGCTCTCGTGGCACAAGTGCATTCAGACTCCGAGAGCTCTAGCGAGGAATCAAGCTAGACTTCATCATCTTCGGATGATGAAGAGGTAACATCGATTAAATTAGAAAAATTTTATAAAGCAATTGCATATCTTTCCTCCATGCTAAAGAAATCAAAAAATGAAGTTAAAGCATTGAAAATGAAATAAACCAATTAAGGACAGTTAGGGAAGATGAGGTCGATGACCATCATCTAGAGATCTTTAAAGATGAAAACAAATCATTAAAGGACCAAGTAGATAACCTCAAGCAGTTGTTTGAGAAATTTTCAACAAGCTCCAAGACCTTGGACATGATCCTGAACTTCCAAAGGGGAGTATACAACAAGGCTGGGTTGGGATATCAATCTCAACTCAAGGGAGCTAGTTTTCAATCACTCTTAGCACAAACTAGTGATAAATCACACACTGCTAGGACCTAGATAGTTAGAAAGGGTATGACTAAGGCATGGGTACCAAAGTTTTACATTGTTGATGCAGTAGGACCCAAAGTGTGGGTACCTAAAGCATCGATCTTTCATATCTAGTCGGCATTGGTCAAGGGGGGAGCACACATCAACTTAGATGGTTGAGTGTGGATGTTCCAAGATAATGACTCGGGAAGACTATTGCATATTAAGAACCGAGTCAGTATTTTCCCCCAGCCAACTTACACTCTTTCTCGGCCGACTCATCATTTGTCTCGGCTTGCTTGATGTTTTCAAGAGTCTCTCAGCTGACTTACCTCCCTTCCCTGCCAAGACACTTAGCCACATTTCCTTTCAGCCGAGTTGTTTTTCTTCTCGGCAACTTCTGCTCGGCTTATTGGTTGTAGCTTATGGTACCTAGAAACTATACTGACCTACTTAATGTGCTATTTGAGAATTCCTGCCCGACTTAATCTGTATAACCTAATTTGATAACAAAAATGGATCAGTCTGACAAGAAGTTTTCTGTCTCAGTCTACACCACCGCCTCGACCCCAATTCTTATCCCAGTTAGGGGAAGGAATAGATATAGTGAATCAAACATTTATGGGGGAGAGTTAAAAGGGAGAGAACCACAGCTTAAGGGGGAGTATGGTTGAATTCTTCACACTCCTCCCAGTCAAATCATTTGTTGCTCTTCTCAGCTGACCATTAATACGATTTGTCTGACCCGAAAATCTTGGGGGAGAGATCTAGGGGGAGCAATCAAGAGAGAGAGTTTGAGTCCGACAAAGGGGAAGAATAGTTTAACTTTAGATAAGGGGGAGAGTTGGTTAAACGTTCTACCCGGGCAAAACTTGAATTTGTAATGGGGAGAGTTGGTTAAACATTCTACCCGGGCTAAACTTGAACCTTTAAGGGGATAAGAGAATGACCATGAATTGAGGGGAAGTACTGTTACTTCCGAATCTTTCTTTCATCCTCTATT
Source organism: Curcuma longa (assembly GCF_044706935.1). NCBI lineage: Eukaryota > Viridiplantae > Streptophyta > Magnoliopsida > Zingiberales > Zingiberaceae > Curcuma > Curcuma longa. The sequence goes on along the minus strand of NC_133878.1, from coordinate 1,590,960 downwards.
ATTAAGATAAAAAGGGGAGCATTTTGTAATACAAATTCTGATCCCCACAAGGTCTTTTTGGTGTTTGACAAAGGGGGAGAGTAGGTTAAGTTTAGAAAAAGATCTACCCGACTAAACTTAAATCGGGTTGTCAAACAACAAAAAGGAGAAGATTGTTGATGCAGTCTGACCCGGTCAGACTTGAGTCTGTTTTGTTGTTTGACAAGTAAAGTCAGATTAAATACAAAAGATTTAAGTTTAGTTTTACCTGGGTTAGTTTGACTAGGCGAGTCAAGTTGAAGGTCACCCGGGCTAGCCAAAACTCCTTGGTAATTGACTCATGATACTCTTACTTTGTTTCACTATTTATTGTGGCGTACATGGTGATGAAAATGTAAAGGCACTACCATGAGTTAACTTGCCTAATTAGATCTCCTTTAACGTGAACCCTTTAACGTGAAAAGTTAATCATAGATAATGTAATTAATTGTAAACAGTAATTAATTGTAAACATGGCATGCATATGGAATTAATTGTAAACAGTAATTAATTGTAAACATGGCATGCATATGGAATTAATTGTAAACAGTAAATGGAAACGTTGTATGTAGTTTTTTTTCTAGTTTTTGGTCGACAATGTCCTGGTCGACCACGTGGTCGACCAGGCTTAGTATGGTCGACCAGGTCTGACGTGGTCGTGCCTTCTTGGCCGGCCGGGGAGATCCTGCTCTTGGCCGGAGAGATCCTGTCCGGGAAAACATTATTTTGTTGTTTGACAACCCGATTTAAGTTTAGCCAGGGAAGATCTTTGATAGCCCGAGTAGCTCGGGTAGATCTTTAACCATCTCTTCCCCTTATCCAAATAACTCTCCCCCTTTAACCAACTCTCCCCCTTAGAGATTCAAGTTTAGCCCGGATAAAGCGATTCAAGCTTAGCCCAGGGTAGCAACATTTTCTTAACCAACTTTTCTAAACTTAACACAACTCTTCCCCCTTTGTCAAACACCAAAAAGACTCGTTGGTGGGGAGAAGAATTTGGTTTCATAAAATACTTCAGTAGGAGAATTAAAATCCTCCCCCTGAATCTTGGATTCACTCCTTCCCCTATTCTTCCCCTTAGTCTCTCCCCCTTAACTTTCCGGGTCAGATGACCCACCCTGCAGGTCGACTTGGGTTAGACAAATCAACATATGGATGTGGATCTGGAAGATGACAGACAACACTAATAGAAGAGTTTACATTCCCTCTATAAATATGGTCTAATTCTACCTTGTTGTCAATTTTTTCCGTGTACATTCTACCCCGTGCAGGAGTAATAATAAAAATGACTAAACCAAACAAAATAGCATCACAGAATGGGCAAAGCAGGAAAATGACTATATAATCAAATATTCATAACATAGCAATCATAGAATGAAAGCAGACATCACACACTCCTAGCTGCTCTATGACATATAGTCGGGAGGTGGTGGATCATCACTAGGAGGAGAGGCGTCTTGTCCAGTTATCCAGGAATGCATCATATCATAGAGCTCGGTCTGACGCTGGCCGAAAGAAGCGAACTGACTCTCGAGTGCGGTAAAGCGATCGTCGATTAGATGAAGTCCTGAATCCAGCCGCGCTCCTAGAGACTGGATCTGTGCCCGAAGATCTGGCTCATCATAGTCGGAGTCGACAACGTCCTCATCCTCCGCATCAGCTGGCTCCTCAGGATCCTTAAGCAGCTCTGCTGGAGCAGCAACCTGTCGAGGTAGCTGACCGACAGCCTTGTCGTCTGCCCACTGAACTCCCCCATGTCGAACTACTATCTTGGACTTTGCAAACGACGAAAGTCCAAGTCGGGAAAACTTCTTGGTTAGGCGTTCTATCTTCCCCTGGGTGATATATATCCCGACCGACTTCTAGCCACCTAGTAATAACATTCCCAAAGGGCATGTAGACCTTCCTATTCACAGGTTGGCTATGATGGGCAATGGAGGAGTAGATCTGCTCTGCAATATCAATATCCAAGCGCTGGTGCAGAGCATACAACATGAATAGATGGGGAGGTCGAATCACGGCTAGTCCCCGGGTAGTGATCGGTAGGATACAGTGGACTATGACCTTATAGAGGACATAGTCAGCAGCAGACATAGCCAGGGCAGCAAGGAAGATGCAGACCCCTGAATCCTATCAAGGCGAGGACGGTGAAAGAAATACTGATACATGAGGTCAATAGAGATATGCTTAAAAGGAGGTGGAAGCTCAGTAGGTAAATGGGGAAAACATGTAAAATCCACCGCTGATGGTCGGCAACCCAGAAAATCACTAAGAATGGGATATGTGAACTCAAGTGATCTCCTGGCTACTCGGGTCCTAAAGTTTACTCCATCAGTGGTATGCAAGTTATTATAGAATTCAGCTACTAGGTCAATGTTAACACCCCTATCACAGTAAACTAGAGCATGCAGCCTGTAGTACTCTATAATGTCGAAAGTGTTAGGACAGTGGTCATGCATGAATGCGCGGTCAACATACCGCGGGGTGATGGTCTCAAAAGAGTGGTTGCTGAAAGACCACTCAAGAAAGGCAATGGGAAACCTAGAGCTAAAGGGTGGTTGATGCCTAGAAGGGGAAGTAGGCTGAGGCTGAGCCCGGGAAGATCCTTCCCCCTGCCCGACCTTGGATTTCTTACTACATTTGGTTACAAGGTAAAGTCGGCCACACACACCCGGGCACGGAGAACCCAAATACATAAGCAGCCGAGTTAGTAAAAGAGAGAAACATACTCATACAAAAAAATAAACAGGAAACGAAGGATGAAGTTGCAGGTATACCGAGGTGCCATTGCTTAATCAAAACAACCACTTCCTTACAAAAAGTCTTTTTCAGAAATTATAACCATAATCAAGTTCTTGAGAAACCCTAGTTTAACTAGTCTAAGATACGACGACGTAGTTTCAGTTAGTTCCACTTAGCTAAGCAGACTAAGTAATGTACTCCTTACCCCACTTGACTACTTAGACCAAACTTCTCTAATATACTATCATCTCTCCCCACTCTGGTACTAGGTTGGGCATGTGTTAACTAATATGTGTCATTAACTAATAGTTCTAAATTAAACAGTAAGTAAACATAATTGTTGATGCAGTCTGACCTGATTAGACTTGAGTCTGTTTTGTTGTTTGACAAGTAAAGTCAGATTAAATACAAAAGATTTAAGTTTAATTTTACCCAGGTTAGTTTAGCTAGGCGAGTCAAGTTGAAGGTCATCTGGGCTACCCAAAACTCCTTGGTAATTGACTCATGATACTCTTAATTTGTTTCACCATTTATTGTGGCGTACATGGTGATGAAAATGTAAAGGCACTACCATGAGTTAACTTGCTTAATTAGATCTCTTTTAACGTGAACCCCTTTAACGTGAAAAGTTAATCATAGATAATGTAATTAATTGTAAATAGTAATTAATTGTAAACATGACATGCATATGGAATTAATTGTAATCAGTAATTAATTGTAAACATGGCATGCATATGGAATTAATTGTAAACAGTAAATGGAAACTGTAGGGTCTAAAGAATGTCCACATCTCCACAATGACATGATATTGTCCACTTTGGGCCTAAGCCCTCATGGCTTTGTTCTTGGGCTCTCCCCAAAAGGCCTCATGCCAATGGAGATATCTTCCATCCTTTTAAACCCATGATCTTTTCCATGTGTTTTAGATGTGGGACTATGTTTGCACCTATGAAACCCAACAATCCCCCCTTCAAACAAAGGACCACAGGCCCCCCCTCAAACGGAAAGTCTCCGTTTGATGTCCGAATCATTGACCCACCAGGACTTCCTACCCCTCGGTCCACCCTGACCTACTAGGACTTCCTGCCCAGCCACAACCAGGACTTCCTGCCCCTCGGTCCACCCGACCTACTAGGACTTCTTGCCCAGCCGCAACCAGGACTTCCTGCCCCTCGGTCTACCCGACCTACTAGGACTTCCTGCCCGGTGTCTGATCCTCTTGATTCAAACACGGGAGCCCCCACTTCCTTTGTTTTAAGGTTCAACCCACATGGTTAGATCCGGATCATGGCTCATCCGGCGGTTAGTCCGGTGAAGAGCGACCTCGCTCTGATACCAATTGTAGGGTCTAAAGAATGTCCACATCTCCACAATGACATGATATTGTCCACTTTGGGCCTAAGCCCTCATGGCTTTGTTCTTGGGCTCTCCCCAAAAGGTCTCATGCCAATGGAGATATCTTCCATCCTTTTAAACCCATGATCTTAAGCTTACCCGGGAGCGGAGGTTTTGAGAGAGAAGCTTACCCGGGAGCGAGTAGCTAACATAAACTGTGAAAGAACATCATGGTCGACCACATGGTCGACCATGGCTCACTTGGTCGACCACGTGGTCGACCAAGGCCATCTTGGTCGACCACGTGGTCGACCAATCGACCACTCGTTGGTTGGTTTGGATTGTAAGCTTGGTTTGGTTTGAGGTGTAGGAATCTTAGCCGGGAGCTTGGTGCTCGTGGGCGAATGGAGAGAGCTTTGGTAGCTCGTCTTTGGATTGGGTCAGGAAGAGCCTTTGTGGCTTAGGACCGGGTTGGCCGGGAGCTTGGTGCTAATGGCCGGGATAGTCCGGAAGTCTCGGTGGCTCTGAATGGCCGAATTTCTTTGGGAGCCTTGGTGGCTCAGAACCAGATTCCTCAGGGAGCCTTGGTGGCTCAGCTGAGTGTTCAGGGAGCCTTGGTGGCTCAAAACCTGATTGATCCGGGAGAACTTTGGTAGCTTGGCTCGGGACCGTGAGCTTTGGTAGCTCGATCTCAGGAAGCCTTGGTGGCTCAGAATCTAATTTTTTCGGGAGCCTTAGTGGCTCTGAACCAGATTTCTCTAGGAGCCTTGGTGGCTCAGAACCAGATTCCTCAGGGAGCCTTGGTGGCTCAGAACGTGATTCCTCGATAGCCTTGGTGGTTCTGAATCGGATTCCTCAAGAGGAGGGCCTTGGTGGCACGGTCTCTTGATTCCTCAGGAGGAGTGCCTTGGTGGCTCGGTCTCCTGAATGGTCTGAGAGAGCTTTGGTAGCTCGGCTCAGGACCTGAAAACTAATGTTTTAATCAATCCTTATACTATGTCCTTGTTCTTGAATGTTTTTAATGCATTTGTTGAGTGTGTAGATATACAGGACAGGTTAAGGAAAGAAATTCAAATGGATGGTGAGAGTTCCAAGGCGGGCTTTTGAGCTGTCTCTTCTGCAGGGGGAGTTCTGTGTTAACGGACGACAGCTTTTGGCAGAGATCCATTGGGCACAAGAACCAAGCAGAGGTTTAAGAGAAGCTGAGAAGCAGTGCTGAAAAGGGGGGCTTCCACGGAGTTGACATTATTCATCCAAGAGAGCTCACAAGCGACATTGCGAATCCTACGAGAGCTTCATCGTGAATCAAAGAAGAGGAAGCAAGAGCAACGTCCTGTGTTTGGAGGAATAGGCTTGAGTTGCAAGCTGTTCTTGTTGTCTCTGTCGAGAGCAACGTCTTGTGTTTGGAGGAACAGGCTTGAGTTGCAAGCTATTCTTGTTGTCTCTGTTGTCCACTCCTTGATTCATTGTATTCTCCTATCTTGTGCTTATCCTTGTATCTGTTGAGATATCGTTGTGGAGAAGTTCCTCCACCGAGAAGGAGATTTATTATAGTTGGTGTTCATCGGGGTCTGATCTGCCGAAAGATCGAGGGATCGTCCACCTTACGGACACGCCGAGGAGTAGGAGCATCATCTCCGAACCTCGTAAATCATTGTGTTAGCGTGATGATTCCAATCTTCGTGTTCTCTGATTGTTCATTCCGCTGCGCCAACGAAGACGAAGGAAGAAAAGCGATAAGTGTGAGCGGCTATTCACACCCCCCCTCTCTAGCCGGTGTCCAAGAGATCCAACAAGCTTCACGGAAGATTCAAGAAAATCATCAACGGCCTCCACTCCGTTGATGAGCACATTGAGAACCGTGATCTCGTAAGGTATGCGCTTAAAGACTTTCCGAGGAACGCCTTATGGTCATCCATTGTGGATGCGTATAAGGTGTCCAAGGATTTATCTACAGTTAAATTAGATGAATTTTTCTGTAAAATGGAACTGCACGAGCTTGCTAATAAAAATAAAAAAGAGAAAGGTATAGCTCTGTGTGCAGGAGAGAAGAGCAAAGGAGGAAGGAAGAGGAAGGAGAAGAAGAAGAAGAAGGCTTTGAAAGCCGCAAGGGATGAGTCCTCATCAAGCTCATCGGAGGAAAGCACGCACGACTTCGCTCTCGTGGCACAAGTGCATTCAGACTCCGAGAGCTCTAGCGAGGAATCAAGCTAGACTTCATCATCTTCGGATGATGAAGAGGTAACATCGATTAAATTAGAAAAATTTTATAAAGCAATTGCATATCTTTCCTCCATGCTAAAGAAATCAAAAAATGAAGTTAAAGCATTGAAAATGAAATAAACCAATTAAGGACAGTTAGGGAAGATGAGGTCGATGACCATCATCTAGAGATCTTTAAAGATGAAAACAAATCATTAAAGGACCAAGTAGATAACCTCAAGCAGTTGTTTGAGAAATTTTCAACAAGCTCCAAGACCTTGGACATGATCCTGAACTTCCAAAGGGGAGTATACAACAAGGCTGGGTTGGGATATCAATCTCAACTCAAGGGAGCTAGTTTTCAATCACTCTTAGCACAAACTAGTGATAAATCACACACTGCTAGGACCTAGATAGTTAGAAAGGGTATGACTAAGGCATGGGTACCAAAGTTTTACATTGTTGATGCAGTAGGACCCAAAGTGTGGGTACCTAAGGCATCGATCTTTCATATCTAGTCGGCATTGGTCAAGGGGGAGCACACATCAACTTAGATGGTTGAGTGTGGATGTTCCAAGATAATGACTCGGGAAGACTATTGCATATTAAGAACCGAGTCAGTATTTTCCCCCAGCCAACTTACACTCTTTCTCGGCCGACTCATCATTTGTCTCGGCTTGCTTGATGTTTTCAAGAGTCTCTCAGCTGACTTACCTCCCTTCCCTGCCAAGACACTTAGCCACATTTCCTTTCAGCCGAGTTGTTTTTCTTCTCGGCAACTTCTGCTCGGCTTATTGGTTGTAGCTTATGGTACCTAGAAACTATACTGACCTACTTAATGTGCTATTTGAGAATTCCTGCCCGACTTAATCTGTATAACCTAATTTGATAACAAAAATGGATCAGTCTGACAAGAAGTTTTCTGTCTCAGTCTACACCACCGCCTCGACCCCAATTCTTATCCCAGTTAGGGGAAGGAATAGATATAGTGAATCAAACATTTATGGGGGAGAGTTAAAAGGGAGAGAACCACAGCTTAAGGGGGAGTATGGTTGAATTCTTCACACTCCTCCCAGTCAAATCATTTGTTGCTCTTCTCAGCTGACCATTAATACGATTTGTCTGACCCGAAAATCTTGGGGGAGAGATCTAGGGGGAGCAATCAAGAGAGAGAGTTTGAGTCCGACAAAGGGGAAGAATAGTTTAACTTTAGATAAGGGGGAGAGTTGGTTAAACGTTCTACCCGGGCAAAACTTGAATTTGTAATGGGGAGAGTTGGTTAAACATTCTACCCGGGCTAAACTTGAACCTTTAAGGGGATAAGAGAATGACCATGAATTGAGGGGAAGTACTGTTACTTCCGAATCTTTCTTTCATCCTCTATTATTAAGATAAAAAGGGGAGCATTTTGTAATACAAATTCTGATCCCCACAAGGTCTTTTTGGTGTTTGACAAAGAGGAGAGTAGGTTAAGTTTAGAAAAAGATCTACCCGACTAAACTTAAATCGGGTTGTCAAACAACAAAAAGGAGAAGATTGTTGATGCAGTCTGACCCGGTCAGACTTGAGTCTGTTTTGTTGTTTGACAAGTAAAGTCAGATTAAATACAAAAGATTTAAGTTTAGTTTTACCTGGGTTAGTTTGACAACTAGGCGAGTCAAGTTGAAGGTCACCCGGGCTAGCCAAAACTCCTTGGTAATTGACTCATGATACTCTTACTTTGTTTCACTATTTATTGTGGCGTACATGGTGATGAAAATGTAAAGGCACTACCATGAGTTAACTTGCCTAATTAGATCTCCTTTAACGTGAACCCTTTAACGTGAAAAGTTAATCATAGATAATGTAATTAATTGTAAACAGTAATTAATTGTAAACATGGCATGCATATGGAATTAATTGTAAACAGTAATTAATTCTAAACATGGCATGCATATGGAATTAATTGTAAACAGTAAATGGAAACGTTGTATGTAGTTTTTTTTCTAGTTTTTGGTCGACAATGTCCTGGTCGACCACGCGGTCGACCAAAGATCTACCCGACTAAACTTAGAATTCGGGTTGTCAAACAACAAAAAGGAGAAGATTGTTGATGCAGTCTGACCCGGTCAGACTTGAGTCTGTTTTGTTGTGGAGAGAGAAGTTCACCCGGGAAGCGGACAAGTAAAGTCAGATTAAATACAAAAGATTTAAGTTTAGTTTTACCTTGGGTTAGTTTGGCTAGGCGAGTCAAGTTGAAGGTCACCCGGGCTAGCCAAAACTCTTTGGTAATTGACTCATGATACTCTTACTTTGTTTCACCATTTATTGTGGCGTACATGGTGATGAAAATGTAAAGGCACTACCATGAGTTAACTTGCTTAATTAGATCTCCTTTAACGTGAACCCTTTAACATGAAAAGTTAATCATAGATAATGTAATTAATTGTAAACAGTAATTAATTGTAAACATGGCATGCATATGAAATTAATTGTAAACAGTAATTAATTGTAAACATGGCATGCATATAGAATTAATTGTAAACAGTAAATGGAAACGTTGCATGTAGTTTTTTTAATAATCATTCCGTTGCATGTAAACAGTAAACAGTAATTAATTATAATCATTCCGTTGCGCCAACGAAGACGAGGGAAGAAGAGCGAAAAGTGTATTTAAAATAAAATATATGCATGTACATGATAAGTATACACTATTCAATCAAGTCAGATAATTTTTAATTTTTAATAATATATCAAATTCTCGATTTGATACATTTTGTGTGGATTCGCGAATGTGTCAATCCATTTTGACACACTTTGAATTTTATTAAGTTTTTGATTTTATTTAGTAATATTTTAAATTAATTTTATAATTATAAGTATTTCATTACAATTAAGTTTTATAAATTTTAATTATATTTATTTGAATTTTTAATTTGTTTTTAAAATTTTATTTTATTTTTAATTTTTAATTTCTTTTGAATTTTAATTTGTTTTTGAATTTTGAATTTAAAATTTTAATTTTTTTTTAAAATTTTAATTTGTTTAAAATTTTTAAGTTTGGGGATTTAAATCAAGTTCTATAATTAAATAGAATTTGATAATAATTAATTTTATTATTTAAACTCAAGTTTTTAAAATTTAATTTTGACTTGATAAAATTTATAGAATTATTTTTTTTGAATTTTGAGATTTAATTTGATATTTTTTAAAATTTAATTTTGAATTTTTAAAATTTTAAATTATTTTATAATTAAAGAGTACATGATTATAATTAATTTTATTATTTAAGTTATTTATTTTTAATATTTAAATTTAAATAATTATTTTTAAAGTTTGAAAGTTTTTTATAAGAATTTTTAAGATTTAAATTTAATTTTTTATTGATTAAATTATTAATTTTAGTATTTATCTTGGTGTGGTTTGAATTTATCTTATTATTAGGATTATATTGATTATTTAATTCTGAATTATTAATTAAATTTAAATTATCTAATTTATCTCAATAATTATTAATTTTATCTTATTTGATTAAATTATTATTAATTTTTAAATTTATTAAATTAATTAAATTTAAATTATTTAATTATGAATTATCTTGATTAAATAAGTTAAAGAATTAGTTTACTATTTTATTTATTTGAATTTAATCTTGATTAATTAAATTTAAATTATTATTATTTAAATTTGAATTAGTCAAATTATTATTTAATTTAAATTTATTCAAATTAAGTAAAATTTATATTGTTGATAAGATTTAAATTTGAATTTTTCCAATTGATTAATTTATTTTTATTAATTACATTTTCAAATTTATTTTACTTTTTTAAATTTGTTAATTTTTAATTTTTTAAATTATTTTAATATGTCAACTTTGAATTGATTAAATTATTTAAAATCAAATTATTTAAATTAGTTAAGTTGGATACTTTTGAATTATTTAAATTAATCAAATTATTTTACATTTTTTTAATTAATTAAATTTAAAATTTTGAGGTTGTTTTTGAATTAAATTTAAATTTTTTAAGGTTAAAATTTTTAAATTAATTAAATTTAAATTTTTTAAGATTGAACTAGTCAAGTTTATTAATTTTGAATTATCTAAATTGTTAGATTTTGAATTAATGAAATTAATATTTTCTAACTTATCTAAATTTATAGAAAAATAATTTATCATGCGAAATCCTAAGATTATTTTCATAAAATAATAAACTTATTAACTCCTAATTCTGATTTTATCTCATTCTTCATCTTCTTCAGGGCATCGATTCTTGTAGTATCTTAGTATCTGTGTTTTTGGCACTTAAAGGATTGTCGAGCTTCTAATATCGGTTGCTCCTTTGCTGTTGATCGTGCCATCCGAGTCTTATAAATAGGATATTGATTTTTGTAATGCCCTCTCTCCCTTCACTTAAAATAGATTATATAAAATTTGAAACGAACATTAAAATTTTTATCTTTCTCCCTCTCCATCTTTGCCTTCGTTCTCCCATGACGGTTAATCCAATTAAGAACAGACCTGCTCTGATACCAATTATAGCACCGATGTGTGCACTAGATGGAGGTGAATAGTATTTTTGTCATTCGTTTTTTAGTTCGTTACTAACACAAAGACTGACAACGAATATTAGAAAAACAAATAGAGGACTCGTGGATTTACTTAATTCCTAACCCTCAGAATTAGTACATCCAAGGCCTATGCACGGGAAGTCACCCGTCCACTAATGATCACCTTTTCAAAATTATTTCGGAAGCGGAGAAACTCATCTTACAATCCAAATAATAATATAAAATAGAAGTACAAGACAATAAGACTTTAAAAGAATTAACCAAATCTTGAGTAGGTCGATCCTGAAGTCCTAAGCACAACACACCCTTTCTATAGTTTCCCCAGTCACACGATTCTGACTCCATTTATGTTCAACAACACTACAAGATGAAAAATGTGGAGTAGAGAAGTTGTCCTCTGTAGTGCATGTTGAGACCCTTCTGCCCGTCTGCTAATGATCTCCTCTTCAAAACTATTTGGAGGCGGAGAAATTCATCTTACAGTCCAAATAATAATATAAAAATAAAAGTACAAGACAATAAGATTTTAAAAGAATTAACCAAATCTCGAGTAGGTCGATCCTAAAGTCCTAAGCGTAACACATCCTTTCTAGAGTTTCCTCGGTTGCACGAGTCTGACTCCATTTACGTTCAACAACACTACAAGATGAAGAATGAGGAGTAGAGAAGTTATCCTTTGTAGTGCATGTTGAGACCCTTTTGGGCGCCTAGATGATGAAAGTTTGTCTAATGAGCTAAACTTTTGAGGCATAATGAATTTCTGACCTGCCTGCTAGTTAGCATTCAATGTTGAGTTAATGCCTTCTTTCTGTTTCAATCTGAGGTGCCATTAAGCGTGGCATCATGCACAACACAATCCTTTTGCTTAGATGCTATTAACTGCAAATTTTTTCAACTAAACTTTTGATGCCATTGTTAAATAGTGGTTATCTTCTTCCGCCTATTAGGTGTTATGCTCGTCTGCCCCCAAGGGTTGTTATATTAGATACAAGGAAAAAAAATTGCTAGTGTAGGCGGAATGAGACTATCTTGCAAAGACAAAATAAATAAAATTAGTTTGGATTAAATCAGAGTTCGTTTGGTTAGTAAATCAAGCGATTTAATTTTGAACTCGATTTGCTATAGTAAATCCTAAATAAAATTGGTTCGGATTGGTTCGTTAACCCAATTTAGGGATGGTTTTCTGGTTTTCTCCTCCACCACACGCGTGCGCCGCACGGTAGGTTTTCTCCTTCGCGATAAAAGGGGAAAATAGGGCACGGCTTCGGGTGCTGGATCTTCCTTCACCACGGTCGTCGCTGCCCTGACATCGCCGATGAGGATGGAGCTCAGAAACCCCGCGACCGCCCTGTCGCAGTCTCCGCACGCCGACTCTCGCCTTCGTTGAGGGAGTGCCAGCCCTTCCTCCTATCTCCTCGTAGGGTTTACGTTCTGCCCGGAGGCAATGGAGGCACCGTCGAGGCTGTTGTGACTTCGGTGCTCAGTCCAAAACTACGAATGGGGCCGACGCGGCGAGGAATCGACGGTGGCGCGTCTGTTCGAATAGAACTCCGGCGCCCAGATCGATTTGGCTAGCCCTTACGCCGAGTTCTAGATGGGCACGCATAACTCGGGCCCGTCCTTCCTGATGCTTGCAGGCTCGGATTCAGGAGAAGTTGCACTTAAGAAATGGATTCGGGAGAACCCTAGTGCTTGGGAGATAAGGTCATGGAGAAATGGAAATGGGCCTGCCTTTCTTGTTCAAGGTTCTTCCTATCCGTCGATAATTGGCATTTCTGCATTTTCTATTTGATTGGGTTTTACGTATAGTTTCGTTCCTGGTTTATTTGTTGGTGCTTCTCCAAAGAACTGTGCCGCTGAAGACTTACAGTTGGTTTGGAACCAATTCCTAGTGAAAAATTTCAATTCCTTGATAGAAAAGGAATCTTAAGAATACTAATTCTGACTTTGTAGGAACTTGGTTTGGAATCCGATCGGTGGGATTTCTTGGAGTCAACCGCGAGAAGAAGGAACCGAATCTAAACTGTATTTCTAGGGTTTACGGTTGAGGTAGGTAGCTCTTTAGTTTATCGTTGGATTGGTAGTTATGCATCATAATGTTGTTAATTGTGCTAGTAGTTATCTGATGGATATATATATTGATTTGCTTTACTATGGCAGCATGTTTTACTCATGCACTCTATTGTTGTTAGCATGTGGTATTGATGTGTTTTTCTGATGATAGCATGTTTATGCTAAGTCAACATTGCTACATACATTCTTTGGAACAAGGTTGCCACTTGTGCAAGGGCCTTCCTATGTTTATCTGGCACCTGCACTGGTAATAATCTGTTGGAAATTTCCTTAATGGCCTCCTTCTAAAGGAAGATCTGCTGCAATGGTTTTTCTGGTGCAGAGACAACCGAGTAGTGCTGTGCCGAGAGCAGATTGCTGACTGCCGAACTGACTGTCGAGTATCGAGCCGACTGTCAAGCTGACTGCCGAGTGTCTAGTCGACTGCCGAGCTGATGGCTGAGTGTCGGTCCGATTGCCGAGTTGACTGTCGAGTGTCTAGCCGACTGCTGAGCCGACTGTTGAGCCGACTGCTGAGTAATTAGAAGTCAAATTACACATATAAACAATATCGATACATCTTTTATTTACATTTTTTGTTGCTAAAGTTCAGATGGATTAAATTTTCAGGATCCATCCAAACCTGTAAATTTTTTTCTATTTTCGTTGGGACCGGTGTCGTTGTTGGTGGCCTGGGCTGGTTTCTTCAGATGGAGAAACCAGCTCAGGCCACCAACAGCGACACCGGTCCCAACGAAAACAGAAAAAAATTTACAGGTTTGGATGGATCCTGAAAATTTAATCCATCTGAACTTTAGCAACAAAAAATGTAAATAAAAGATGTATCGATATCGTTTATATGTGTAATTTGACTTCTAATCACAAAAATTAGGTACCATTGGTACACAACAAGTTGTATCTCAAATATACGATGTTGGATACATAAATCTTTGTTGTTGAGCCCCATATAGGTCGCTTCTTGATCATTGTTTTTTTTACCATTAGTATTATAGAAACAAAAAGATCGACACGTTAAACAGATTGTACACAGCACCAAGAGCATTAACAACTTACAATTTTTAGTTTATGTAAAGAAAATTCTGCTCTAATCCTTAGTAGAAAAAATAAGAATGCAATGAAATAGTTTTAGGCGAAAGGAATATATACTAAAAATGAAAAAAAAAACAAAACGGAAGATGCAAACATAAAATCAGAAAAATTGAATTCCTTGAAGAATTATTGTAAAGAATAACATGAATACATACCTTAAGGTTCGCTAACGCTTCTTTCTCAATAGTCTGCGGCAAAACGCAAATCTGTTAGTATTTACTCTTGATGCATATTCTTTTACCAAAAGAGTAATTTATGATACTAGTACTAGTCATCTAAAATGAGTAAAGGTTAGATCATATGAAATTGTAACAGTAAAAAGCTTATTTTCTGGTAAAAGTTCAAGTTAGCTAACATAAATACTTCATGCTTCAGAACATCAAGAATGTATAGCAACTCCTAGGTTTCTCAATTATATTGCAATCTTGTCTTTTTGTAAATGAAGTTACTATTAAAAAAAGAATTTATCATCCGAGGAAGAGCAATGATAATGTTGAGAAGACCGAAATACTGAGCACAAAATTGAATCAAGAAGATAGTTTCCAAGAGAACAGCCTTTTAATCACAAGATGTGAAAAAACAGAGAAACCATAAAACTGGGAATCAAGCCATAATCACTCCACTCAATCATTATCGCACTCTTGCCTAGCTTTCACAAAATTGGGAATCAAGAGAACTAAAATTTTATTCACAAAAATGAGACCAAGATTAATACAAGACTCTGGCAGTGGGTAGAACCTTCTTGATGTTGTCAACCGCCGCTTTCACCTCCTCGTTGAGACCCTGCCCACCGGAGGAGAGCCTGCGGGCTACGTACCTTGCGGCGATCCTGGCGGCCATCGTGATTTCAGAAGGGTTTCTCGAGCTCAAACACAGCGACTCTTGCTCACTCGCAACTTCACTCAAAGACAGCGACGCTGCTCCAGATCGAAGGGTTTCGCTCAAACGGGTGTCTTCTCGCTCTATTATACCTTATTCAAATAACACCCTCAAAATATTATATTTTAAAATATTTTATTAAATTTATTATTAATTTATATAAAATCATTAAATTTATTAATAATTAGCATTTGAATAGATTATTAACATTATTTAATCTTTTGAAAAATAAGCAATAAAGTAATTTGTTTGGATTATTCAATTCTATTGATTATTGGAGATGGATCCCCTCGAAATGATCATCTATCTCGTTCTTATTTCCTTTTCTTCGATTTTCAGTGAGATAGGACATGAGTTCCTATCAATAAATCACTCCCACCTCCGATCTTCACTGTCCGTGATCCGGTCAGGTCCGGATACGGCTACGTGGACATTAGGTAAGGTCGTGTATAAGGAAAGCAAAGTAATTATCATTAAACCATAATTAAAGCAAAGTAATTATCATCAAACCATAATTAAAAGTTGCCTCAAGGGTCTAGATATACGCCAACCTCATAACTAGACCAGGGCAGACCTCATAATATGGTTTTGGCCGACCTCAAAAGGTATACACTGACCTCATTCGGGCCGACCTCTTCAAGTAGAGTCTAACCTCAGAACTTCGTCCCAACTGATCTCCTTAGACGCACACCAGTATCAGAAGCCGACCTCGTAATTCAGCCTCTACAGTATGTTCCGACCTCATGACTTGGTCTTAGCACACCTCAGGTATCCAGTGCCGACCTCATGACTTAGTCTCAGCTCACCCCAGGACATCCAGGCCTTAGTGCCGACCTCATGACTTAGCACACCTCAGGTTTCCAGTACCGACCTCATGATTTAGTCTCATCTCACCCCAAGACTCAGTGCCGACCTTATGACTTGATCTCAGCGCATCTCCGATACACAGTGCCGACCTCATGACTTGGTCTCAGCTCACTCCAGGATTCAGTGCAGACCTCATGACTTGGTCTCAGCACATCTCCGATACATAGTGCCGACCTCATGACTTGGTCTCAGCTCACTCCAGGACTCAGTGCAGACCTCATGACTTGGTCTCAGCGCATCTCCGATACACAGTGCCAACCTCATGACTTGGTCTCAGCTCACCCCAGGACTCAGTGTCGACCTCATGACTTAGTCTCAGCGCATCTCCGATACACAGTGCTGACCTCATGACTTGGTCTCAACGCATCTCCGATACTCAGTGCGGACCTCATCCGACCTCATGGCTTGGTCTGAGCACACCTTTAGTATCCAGTGCCGACCTCATGACTTGGTCTCAGCTCACCCCAGGGCATTCAGGTCTCAGTGCCGACCTCATGAATTGGTCTCAGCGCCTCTCCGATACTCAGTGCCAACCTCATCCGACCTCAGGATCTGGTCTCAGCATACTGTCTGCATCAAAGCCACTCCGTTTAAATCAGAATCCTTATAACTAATCTTTCCGAGAAAACAGGAAAATATTTTTACATAAACGAATAACAGACCAAGCAAGGGAGAATACTTCTCAGGTAGTTCCTAATCTTTCGGAACAAGAAACATCTACTATAAAAAGTAGCCCATGTTCATGGCACAGGTATGCACACATATTTGCCCTAAATTCCTCTAGTCGCATCCTTATTCTCCTCTTTCTTTCACTTGCGCAGATTTCGGACTTGAGCGTTGGAGTGGTTTGCCGGGGGCCACCCTCAGTGCCATTCTAACCCTCCTTCTAAGTGCTTTTCAGTTCATCTCATCTATCCGGGCGATTCTCTTCTAGCAGCGTGCACGTCGGAGATTCCTGACCTAGTGCCTGTGCCATCCACGGTGTATCGGTCGGAACAGTCTGTATGATTTCGAGCGGCCAGTCCAAACGACTTAGATTTCCTTTTGGAGAAATATTTACCGTCTTTGGATCCTTTCATCACTAGTCGGAGGTGATCTATATAGCCCGTTATAATCTCTAGCCCAGGCAGACCCAACCCATACCGGCCCATGTAACCGACTAAAATTTTCATTACAACACCAAACATTAAAAAATCTAAAAAATATTGAACCTTAGTTATTGCTAAAAATCCATTATAATTTCAAATTTATACATCCTACCAATTTGTTCTCTGTATTCCCAATATCATTTGGACTCTTTAATATTGATTTTTTTGTAGTTTTTTAGTTAGCATCACGTATTCAACTCTTAGAACCTATTAATTCTAGAGACGACAAACTCCATAAAATTTTTTCACTAATTATCAAAGTAAACCGAAAATAATACTCGCGAAAACTCATTCAGATGGTCAACATTCTTAAGCTCGCTTCTTATTGAAGGGAAAATCTCCTACAATACACCACAACTAAAACTTAAATATAAAACACTACAAAAACAATACTGTTTAGCGATCGAATTTTCGATCGCTAAATCCAATTAACGACCGATTAGCGACCGAAAAAAATACAAAAAAATTCATCGTAATTCAATTTAACGACCGAAATAGAATTTGATCGCTAATTAGCGATCGAATTGCAAATTCGATTACTAAAATTAGCGACCGAATTCTATTTCAGTCACTAATATTAGCGATCGAATTCAGTTTCGATCAATAAAATTGCGATCGAATTCGGTTTCGATCGCTAAATTTAACGATCGAATTCTATTTTGGTCGCTAATTTTAGCGATCGAAACTGAATTTGATCGCTAATTTTAGCGTTAAATTTTTTTAAAAAATTGCGATATCACATGATTAGATTTACATACAATCCACAAATTACATATCACAAATTTATCTAAATAATTAAAATATTAAATTTTATTGAAGATAAACTTGTTCATACATAGAATTGTAACAAAAATATTTATGACAAACTTATTCATAAATAGAATTGTAACAAAAATATTTACAATAGCTACATCTATCTCTTGCAATGTTACCTGTTCCGGCTGATACACCATGGATGGTACAGGCACTGGGTCAGGAATCGTCGACGTGCATGCTGCTAGAATCTGCGACAAGGGTGGATGAGTTGATCTGCAAAATAGCTCCAACAAAAGGTTAGACTGGCGCTGGGATTGGATCCCGGTGGGCCACTCCAACGCTCAAGTCAGAAATCGGCGCAAGAGAAGGAAGGAGGAGAAAAAAGAATGCGGCTAGAGGAAATTAGGGCAAATATGTGTGCATACCTGTGCCCATGAACATGGGCTACTTTTTATAGTAGATGTTTCTTGTTTCGAAAGATTAGGAACTACCTGAGAAGTATTCTCCCGTGCTTGATCTGTTATTCGTTTACGTAAAAATATTTTCCTGTTTTCTCAGAAAGATTAGTTATAAGGATTCTGATTTAAATGGAGTGGTTTTGATGCAGAAAGTGCGCCGAGACCAGATCCTGAGGTCGGCTCATGATATCAAGACTGAGTCATGAGGTCGACACTGAGTATCGGAGATGCGTTGAGACCAAGTCATAAGGTCGGCACTGAGACTTGGATGTCCTAGGGTGTGCTGAGATCAAGTCATGAGGTCGGATGAGGTCGACGTTGAATATCGAAGATGTGTTGAGACTAAGTCATGAGGTCGGCACTGAGACCTGGATGTCCTGGGGTGCACTGAGACCAAGTCATGAGGTCGGATGAGGTCGGCGTTGAATATCGAAGATGTGCTGAGACCAAGTCAAGAGGTCAACACTGAGACCTAGATGTCCTGGGGTGCATTAAGACCAAGTCATAAGGTCAGAACATACTGCAGAGGCTGAACTACGAGGTCGACTTCTGATGTTGGCGTGTGCCTAAGGAGATCAGTTGGGATGAAGTTCTAAGGTTGGACTCTACTTGAAGAGGTCGGCCCAAACTTATTTGTGAGGTCGGTGTTGTTCGGATCGTCCTGGTGCAATGCGCGTGTCTACACATTTCGTAAACGTGCGCAGCGGAAATATAACAAATAATTAAACTAATTATTATCATACACACGCATGCATAGCAGGAAATAATAACATACAAGGCATGACAGGAAATTAAAATTTTTCTGAATAACAATTATTCTACTTGCATAATTAAAATTTGCAGAATAAAATATTATTCAAACGTGTACCTCGAGATGACGATGTTGAGCCGTGTTGAATCAATCGAGCGATCCTCGTCCAAGTCCCGCCTCTACTGGTGATCCACGCCAAGCTCCCGTCTGGACGACTTCGTAAGCCACGATTCGCGTCATCGTCTTCGGTACTAGCCGATGATCGATGACGATCGAATCAAGAGAAGCCTTATTCCGGAAACCACGCAACAACGTTTGCCGCGATCGATTTCCGGGGCTTTCTAACTATCACCGATAATCGTATTCTCGATGTAGTTTCGGTGATCAACCGTTGACCGCCGATAATGGACAAATTAATCGGAACCTTTCCGACGATGGAAAACTCCGACAACAAGAAAGCTTCTCTACTTGACAACAAGAAGGAAGCTTCTGTTCGATAACAAGAAGAAACTTCCTTGTTCCAAAAACAAGAAGGAGCTTCTGTTCGGTAACAAGAAGAAGACTTCTGTTCCAAAACAAGAAGAAAGCTTCTAATCAACAACAAGATGAGAAGAGGGCTGGTTCTTCCTCACGGCAACAAAAGAGAGAGAGCTGCTCCTTCCTCACTGAACAACAAGAGTAGAGGATGGGCTCCTCTCCGGCGGTAAGGTTCTTCCGACAGCAACTAGCATCTCCGGCAGCAAGGTTGGCACGGGCGTCTCTGTTCTCAGATAGCCACCGACAGACTCGGGAAGAAGATGCAGTACCGTGGCATCAAGAAGAAGAAGAAGAGCCCGGGCAGCGCTGGTGTTTCTCCGGCAGACTATGGGAAGGAGAAGAGAAGCTCCAAGCTAGGGCTTCGGCCAGCGGTACCATACTCTCCGACGGATGGTGCTCGGGTAGTAGAGGCTGACTGCTCTCGAGAGCGGCGACGCTATGTTCGGCTGACTGCACGAATCCCAGCAGTTAGGGTTCAGCGCTCTAAGGTCTTCCATCCTTCCCTCTCTCGGCGACACAGTTGTGGTGGCCATGGCTGTCGGCGCGTGCACATGGAAGGAAGAAGAGCATCGTCTTGGGAAGGAGACGAACAGGGGCCATGCTAGGGAAAAACGCGGCCAGCCCTTTGCTTCTCCGTCGGCCGGCAAAGCAAGTGGCAGGTCCGGTGGCGCTGTCACGCCGGTGATCAACCAACCACAGCGCCGCGCCGTAGGAATTTTCCATCAGCCGTAGGGTTTTCATCCCTTAGCCATGAACAGGGCACCCTCCCTGTTTTATCGCGCTAAGAGGATAGGAAGAACACTGTAGCGACGGGTGGGGTGAAGCCGAACCGGAAACAATTAGGGTTTGAGCTGGGTTTGGTTTAGACTGTTACTGTAGCAAACCAGTACTGTAGAAAACTAGGTTTATTTTGGTTCGCTTGGTTCACTAACCAAACGAATTTCGATTTGACCTAAACCAGTTTTGTTCGATTCGTCTTCACAAGACGAATCTATACATCTCTTCCGTTTTGCCAAAATCTCTTCCATCACGAGCCAAACCAAGTTGGTTCAATTTGGTTCAATTGAATCATTTGGTTTACTAACCAAACGACCTCTAATTTGAACGAAATCAATTTTGTTCTTTTCGTCTTCGCAAGACGAGTTCCATCATTTTGTCCGTTGTCTGGTCCAACCAGATTTTATTTCTCTCGTTCTGAGAATCCAATTTTTAAACTCGTTTTAAGTCCTTCATAGAACTTGTAGTGCGTGTGACCCAATAGGTTCCCAGTTATGTTGGTCGTCCGTAATTAACCATTAATTACGGAACGATCATGAGTGACACCTAGTAGTATATCATGATCCCCAATTGATCGAAAAATCAACGATTGATTCCAGAACGTCTTCTAAACCCTTCAGCAGCTACATTGAATCGTGCATCGTTCCTTTCACCGTCTTATACCCGCTTGGTTCAGGACATGGTCTATGTGTCGGTCCCCTCTAGGCTGACTACGTCACACCTAGCCCAAGCTGCTTTCTTGTCCTGTGAATTTAAGTTACTCATACACGTATCCAAGAGTATCATACTCTTAACATGTAATATTTTGGCCAAAGACTTTTAGTAACAATCCTGACAAGCGGTCGTAGGGTATACGTCTCCTTTTCTAAGGAGCGGTGAATCCTCTGTGGGCTATTCAAACACCTTCGGACACTTCGACTTATACCCAATCATCTCGGGTCCACACCTCCTCGGAGATGCTTACTTAAGATGTTAAAGTATAAGTCTCCATGACCAAGATGACTTGAATACCGCAAGTCAAAGGAAACTCGCACTTAAGCTGCATTAAGATCTTCATTGACATATGAATAGAACCATATGAAGTCTCATGGCAGGTCACTCCAATGAACTGGTTACCTTTAACCAGCATCCACGTTTAACTCTCAACATCTAATATTGACAGCAGTGAGATCAGCTGCTTGACTAACCAAGGAGTTCAAAACGTGCTTATCTCGACAGGATCGATGACGTCCGTGCTCATCAATCCTCAACTAGGGATAATTCCAATACATTCATAATTACACGTGTAGAGATGCTCACTAGTTGTGATCCAATCACAAATTCTCTCACGCTATGAATCGTATTGCGGACATTCAGTATTTGAGTTTAAGATCTAATCAAACACATATGGAATGTGCACTCAAATAGTGAATTGTTATTTATCAAATAAATAGTATAACCGTAAGGTGATTGCCTTAGGACACATCTCAAATCTAACAAGTGTATACCTTATGAGGTCGGCCAAAACTAAATTATGAGGTTGGCGTATATATATCTAGACCCTTGAGGCACCTTTCAATTATGGTTTAATGATAATTACTTTGCTTTCCTTATACCAGACCTTACCTAATGTCCACGTGGCCGTATCCGGACCTGACTGGATCATAAGCCCCCCGACCTAGTCTAGTCGAAGGAGGTGGAGTCCGACTGACTGGACTTAAGTTAGGCCCAAACTCTCTGGTGCAACCCTAACCTCTTCCAATTTTATGTTGACTAATATTACTAGAGGCAGAGAAAGCACAGAAATGAACGTGCTAGCATTTTTACAAAAACTGAGATTAACAACCACTTAGTGTCAAAACCATGATCTAGAAATGAACGTGCTAGCATTTTTACAAGAAAACAAACTTAGTGCAAGTGATTATTATGACATGTTATTTACCATGCATTTTTTAAAGTAAATTTCAAAGGAAACTTTAAAATAAATTTCAAAACAAATTGCTAAAGCAAAATTCAAAATAAAATGCAACTTATTTATCTACACTATATACAATGATTTTTTTTGTTTGTTCCTCCAGACTTACACTTTTCTATCTTCTTCCTTGGTCTGGAGGAGGTGGATACCTAGGAGGAAATCTAGGAAGTTACGGTAGGTTGCCTAGACTTTCATGGTACTGGTATAGCGAGGCAACCTGCTTGCGTTTAAGGTCCATCGACCTCCTAAATTCCTCCTCTTTACTCCACTCCCTATATTGGTATCCCATGAAATCATCCACCGAGAAGTAGAACTCCTCTGCCCTTCTAAAACGATTCTGTACTTCCCTAAACTGCCCCTAAGTCATAGTACTATACTCATCCAACTGACGTTGGTGAGCAGAGTGCTCCTCATGAAGCTTGTTAAGGGAACTACAGAAGGTAGAAAAATCGTAAGCTGAGCCTGGTTCACCATATGCATAAGAATGTCTAGTAGACTCAACTCTAGGGGTCAGAGGTTCATTGTAAGAAGATTCATAATGGAATGAAGTCTCATGGACATACTCTGGGGTAGTTTCGTGTATGGGAGTGGAGTGACTAGGGACTGGAGAATTCAACATTTAGTTGTATAGTGGTTCTCGAGGGGTTAGGTAATGGAAATGGAAATCCAGACGCTTTGTTAAAAGCGTACCTCCTATCGAACTTGCAAATCATTTTCATCGCCAAACAAGTATCTATGTCAAGCTTTGAGTTGCCTGAAAGAGGTTCTAAATATTCAACTTCGCAACCCAACTCGATGGCGATGTTTGTGATAAAACCGCCAACTGTTATTGTACCCATAGAAGATTTAGCAATTTTAGCTAAGTTTTGGATAAAATGCAACCCTGAATCAAATTCCACCTTATTGAGCATCATCCAGATACAATAAAGTTCTAACTTCCTCACCACGCCATCACTCTCAGCTCACCCAAAGATCGTCTTGGTCATGGTGCGGTGAAGGTATCTAAAAACTGAGTTTTGCATCAACGAGGCTTTGGACTTAGAAGGATCATAGGGTTCTTCCGTACCTATTATCATTTTCCAAAACTGACTACTGCTAAACTTCTTGTCCAAGTTCCTAGGCATACCATTTGGTAAACGAAAATAATTATTAAAGTCTTCTAGAGTTCACTTATATTCCTCATTAAATAACCTAAAGTTGATTTTACCCTTATAGTTCTCATTACAGGTAAAGTGGACTTCTAGTGAGCTAAGAAATTCTAAAATTATTTTTGGGTATGTTCGACACCTTATGCTCATGAGATCTAGCCAACCTATGTTATCCAACATCCAATCAATATCATCCTTAAGCCCTAAGGTATCCATGGTATAAGAGTCAACATAACGAGAGAAAATCATTTTTCTTGTAATTAAACAGTTATACCTATCCCATTGTTCGTCGTTCCGGAAGATAATACCATGGATATTGTCGGAACTCTCCTCAACGGCTTTTCTCTTACCCTTATCCTTTGTTGATCTCTTTTCTTTGGCCGAAGTTTCTCCTTTGCTAGTTCCTTGCCTTTACGTAGCTCCGGCTCTTCTGCTCCTTCAGATCCTCCATATCTACGAAATCTTTTCAAGAGGTTGCTCATCTTCTAGATCTGAAAGAAAAAGTTAGAGAAAGAGTAGATATGGGATAAAAATAGTAATTTGTGAAAAAAAAATTAATTTCTCTTGCTAACAACTTAGCAACGACACACATATATTAATCGAAATAAAATAACAATAAACGGAAAGAGACTTGTTGTCTTACTTGGTTTGCAACTAACAGATTGTTAATCCAAGACTATGAAAAACACACTAATTCTCCTCTTCAGAAATGTCCTGGAGGTGGAGAAGCCTCTTGCACCAATTGTGTACAAGAATACAGTTAAAAGAATAAAATAGAGAAT
The DNA here is from genome assembly GCF_044706935.1 of Curcuma longa. Lineage (NCBI taxonomy): Eukaryota > Viridiplantae > Streptophyta > Magnoliopsida > Zingiberales > Zingiberaceae > Curcuma > Curcuma longa. The sequence continues at coordinate 1,566,896 of NC_133878.1, read as the reverse complement.
ATAGTTCGAGTGTGTGTCTTTCAATTGAACTCCTCATTTCTTCTTATAGCCACTATTCTAAGTGTCAATGTGACATGTTTAGTGGACAGATCGAGCGGATCAGTCTACCGATCTGGGTAACGTTGAAGATTAATTTTTATCCACTTAATAGTCCTTGGTTGACTGTTTGCTAACATGGCTAGCTGATGTGGTGGATAAACTTTTATCCATTGCAATGATCGTTTGTTGACATGGCGGATAACGTTTATCAGATGCCAAGGTCATTTGCTGGCATGCCAGACAAACTAAGGCATCCATTCAACGATCCATGCCTGATAGTTTGCTTACTTGTTGTTCAATAGATCGATTTGGTTCCGTCTACCAATATGGTTTGATCTACCAATTAAGTTTGATAAATCGATCTATTGGTCTGAACCTCCTAGCTCATTCTTCATCTTGGCTTTGAGCGCTTCAGAGTACTCTTCTGCAGTTCTTTGTCCCTCAAATGCATTGAACATGTCGGTTCTTTTCCTATGTCATCCTTCTTGCTCGCTACATCTTCTACCAAGGTTTATCATCTCCGATGCTCCTCGTCCTTTTTGGTTCCTCAGCATACTTCACTGAATCTTGAGTCATCGAGATATTTATGTGTTCTCCTAAATTCTTACACACTTAGACACCTAAATTAGTGACATAGGCAAGATCTAAGTTAAATTAGTTTGACAATACATTAAAACAATCGAAGTTCAAACCACTTTCTAACATATGTACCTCTAGCAATAATTTTTAAGATGCTCAATCTACATATACCTTTGGAATCATCAAATTGTATAATGCATTTTGGGGAAGATAGAACTAGGGTGAAGTTCTTCTTCACTTTAGATCTAATAAAGACTCTTATGTAGATGACATATAACATATTTTCAATCTATAAACATTGTAAACTAAATAATTGTTAACTAAAGACATTTTTTTAACCAATCAATATACCTAGAGAGTACGTGGCCCTTCTAGACAATGGTGCATTGATAAAATATTCAATGATTTATTTGTGTACAGTTTGAATTTAGTTTGATGATGATGGATGAAAAATTTTTATGGGTCTAAATCGATCATTTTTAAAATTAATTAAATAATAAAATTTAAATAATTAGATTAAAAAAATAATTTTTTAATGTGAAAAGTACCAAATAAATAAAAGCACTTTTTAAAACTAAATAAATATGAAATTATATGGGAAGAATAACACCTACTCAAACTAAATAATAATAGATAGTTGAATAAAACTAAAGCAGCTTGTTAAACTAAATAAAGATACATTAAATTAAATGATAACACATGATTCTTATCTAGAGAGCATGCACATTTTGTAAATAATTAAAGTTTTAAATATGCTTTCGCATTGTGTTTTTTTAAAAAAATTAAAAGAATGCCCTATAAAATATTTTATACCAAAAGTATTTTTTAGTAGCTAGTAATTGTTATAATATGAAATTTTTAATTATTTTATTTTAATCAAAATTATTATATATAAAATATTATTATATTAAAATATTTTTTTACAATTTAATTAAAATTATTTAAATTTTATCAAAATTATTTTAAGTTGATCGAAATCACTTGAAAATAGTTATAAGAATTATTTAGTTAGTTACTAGGTAGTTATGATCGAATTTTAAATATTAAATATTAATTTTAAAACTTTTAATTTTAAATATTATTATATTAAAATATTTTTATTAACTTATTCAAAATTATTTAAATTTTATTAAATTATTTTAAATTGATTAAAATTATTTTAAAATAATTATATGAGCTACTTAAATAGTTGTTTACGGTTATCCCTTCGACTCGGACATAGCCAAGGTCGAGCTCAATTCTGGTCACTATAAAAAAACAAGTATTTTGCGACGAACTTTTGGGACGAATAAATTTCGTCGCCAATTAGCAATGAAATTTGGGACAAATCTATATTTCGTTGCCAATCTGCAACAAAGTTTGCGACGAATCCAATATTAGTCGCTAATTTAGCAACTCAATCAATTCGTTGCTGAATTCGTTGCAAAAAAATAAATCATCGCTAAATTAGTCGCAAATTGACGACGAACCGTTTTCGTCGCCAAATTGGCGACGAAAATTTTGTTCGTCGCCAAATCGGCGACGAATATGATTGTTCGTCGCCAATTTGGCGACGAAAATCTTGTTCGTCGCCAAATTGGCGACGAATTTTGTTGTTCGTCGCCAAATTGGCGACGAATTTTGTGACAAATTCTAGATTCGTCCCAATTTGACAGTTAGGGACAAATGCTATAATTTAGCGACCGCTAATTAATCAGAAAATAAATTTCTTAATATGAAATTTCCTAACAAATTAGGAAATTTCTATAATTAGAAATTCTGAATTAAATAATAAATTTCTCTATTTTAGGAAATAAAATTTTAATTAAGAAAATCTAATTAATTAGTAAATAAAGTTCCTAATATGAAATTTCCTAACCAATTAGAAAATTTTTATAATTAGAAATTCAAAATTAAAATCTCAAAATTTCCTAAATTAAATTTACGACTAACTACTAAGCGTAAAACTATTTTACGCGTAGGCCTTGCACAACCTGGCTCTAATACCACTGTTGGGATCGTTCATGTGCAATGCGCGTGTTTACACGTTTCGTAAACGTGTGCAGCGGAAATAAATAAATAATTACATCTAATTATTAAACAACACACGCAAGTTAAGCAAGAAATAATATGTACAAGGCATGACAGTAAATTAAAATTTTTCAGAATAAAATTATTCTACTTGCATAATTAAATTTGCAGAATAAAATTATTCTAAACGTGTACCTCGCGATAACGATGTTAAGCCATGTTGACATAAATCGAGCGGACCTCGTCGGAGTCCCGCCTCTACTAGTGATCCACGCCAAGCTCCCGTCTGGACGGCTTCGGAAGCCACGAGTCGCGTCATCGTCTTCGGTACTAGCTGATGATCGATGACGATCGAATCGAGAGAAGTCTTATTCCGGAAACCATGCAACAATGTATGTCGCGATCGTTCCGAGAATTTCTAACTATCACCGAGAATTGTATTTCTGGTGTAGTTTATGATGGTCAACCTTTGACCATCAATTTAGGATAAACAATCAGAATGTTTCCGATAAAGATGGAATGATGTTCGGAACGCTTCATAAGCTTCCAACTACGACAAAACCGATAACAAAACGCTACGGTTAAACCGGGAACGATTTCACAAATCGCTATAAGAAAAGAAATAAACAAGATGTTCTCTTCTCATCTCCCACATGGCTGTCTCTCCCTCTTCGTTGAGAAAAGCATCTCCTCCTTTCTCCTCATGGTCACACAGTGAAGGGAATAAGGGAAGAATCGGCTTCTCCCTTTCTCTGGCGTGATCAGCCATCTCAACCGGGTTGTGTGACTCTCCGACAGGGAAGAAGAACAACGCCGGCGGGAAGGAAGGAAAAACGACACAGGCAGAAGTGATTGCGCTCCTCTGTTTCAGCTGGCGCAATTTCCTCAAGCAGAGCTCCGGCATCCCAGGAAGAATCCGAGCAACAGCGGCGATGATTTCTTCCTCTCCGGTGGTGGAAGACGGCGCCGTGCGGTGTCACGCTTGCGGAGAAGAAGCCAAGCAGTGGCGGCGATTTAGTGAGAAGATGAATAGCGCTCTCCTCTGGCTTCAGCAGCTCGCGGCTGGCGCGTCATCGGGCGGAGAAGGCAGGGCACGCTCGGATTGTCTTCAGGAGGAAGAAGCAAACAAGTTCACGTCCGGAGCTGTCGGTGACGGTAGCTTTCCGGTATGGCGACACCTTCGCCTGAGCGAGATGCGTGGACGGCGGCGCACCCGCGAAGAACAGCAGTGGCACGGCGCGAGCAAAGGAGGAAGACGCAGGAACAGTAGCACTCGCGTGATTCCTATATAAAGGAGGAGCTACAGGAGCGGCGAACCAAAACCCAATTACGGTTTGGCTGAACCGGTGATAAAATTAACCCCAGACTGAACCAAGTTCAATCCATGTTTACTGTAGCGAACCGAGTTCATCATTGGTTCGCTCAGTTCACTAACCAAACGAACTCCGATTTGACCCAAACTAGTTTTGTTCGATTCATCTTCGCATGATGAAGCTTCTCATCGCATCTGTTCTGCCAAAATCTCTTCCATCGTGAACCAAACCAAGTTGGTTTAATTCGATTCAAAACTGAATCATTTGGTTCACTATCCAAACGAGCTCTAATTTGAACGAAATCAATTTCGTTGGTTTCGTCTTCGTAAGACGAGTTCCATCATTTTGTCTATTATCTAGTTCAACTAGACTTTATTTCTCTCATTCTGAGAATCTAATTCTCAAACTCATTTTAAATACTTCGGAGAACTTGTTGTGTGTGTGACCCAATAGGTTCTCGGTTATGTTAGCCGTCCATAATTAACCATTAATTACGAAACGATCGTGAGTGACACCTAGTAGTATATCATGATCCCCAATTGATCAAAAAATCAACAATTGATTCCAGAACAATTCTAAACTTTTCAGCAGCTAAACTGAATCATGTCTCGTTCCTTTCACTGTCTTATACTCGCTTGGTTCAGAACATGGTCTATGTGTCGGTCCCCACTAAGCTGACTACGTCACACCTAGCCCAAGCTACTTTCTTGTCCTATGGATTCAAGTTACTTGTACATGTGTCCAAGAGTCTCGTACTCTTAACATGTAATGCTTTAGCTAAAGACTTTTAGTAACAATCCTGACAAGTGGTCGCAAGGTATACGTCTCCATTTTCAAGGAGCGGTGAATCCTCTGTGAGCTATTTAAACACCTTCGGACACTTCGACTTATACCCAATCATCTCGGATCCACACATCCTCGGAGATACTTGCTTAAGATGTCAAAGTATAAGCCTCCATGACCAAGGTAACTTGAATACCGCAAGTCAAAGGAAACTCACACTTAAGCTACATTGAGATCTTCATTGACATACGAATAGAACCATATAAAGTCTCAAGACAGGTCACTCTAATGAACTGGTTACCTTTAACCAGCATCCACGTTTAACTCTCAACATCTAATGTCGACAGTACTGAGATCAGTTGCTTGGCTAACCAAGGAGTTCAAAACGTGCTAGTCTCGACAGAATTGATGACATCCGTGCTCATTAATTCCTCGACTAGGGATAATTCTAATACGTTTATAATTACACGTGTAGAGATGCTCACTAATTGTGATCCAATCACAAATTCTCTCACGCTATGAATCATATTGCGGACATTCAGTATTTGAGTTTAAGATCCATTTACATATGGAATGTGCACTCAAATAGTGAATTGCTATTTATCAAATAAATAGTATAACCATAAAGCGATTGCCTTAGGACACCTCTCAAATTAACAGTATTTAAGCTTTTGCAGGACAGAAAAGGAGCAAAAGTAGGCGAAATGGAGAACTAAACGAACACAAGGCAAGACAAGGTTGTGCCTCCAAGGCACGGTCATGTATCATCCTCTTGAGGGGTCGTGCCTATAAGGCATGACCGTGTCTCACGACCAGAGCCACATCAGCCAGGGGTCGTGCCCACCAGGCACGACCGTGCCTTTAACCAGAGATACTGTTGCTTAGGGTCGTGCCCACTAGGCACTGCCGCGCCTCCATTCCCAGCTTGTGCCAGGGCTTGGTCGTGCCTGACAAGCACGACCATGCCTGATTTCCAGAATAGAGCCAGGGCCTGGCCGTGCCTGACAGGCATGGCCGTGCTTGTTTTCTCGAACTTTAACAAGGTTTGGTCATGCCTACCAGGCACGGTCGTGCCTATTTTCCAGGGAACCAATAGCACATGGCCATGCCTACCAGGCACGGCTGTGTGACGTGGCGTGGAGGCCGTGTGCCCTGGGCCGTGCCACCAGACACGGTCATATGGCGAAGACCTGATTTCGGGAGCATATAAATACCCCTCTTATTTGCCCTAAAAATGGAGGGAAGTCCTTGGAGGTGATAGAGAGCCACCGTAGCCGCCATCCGGAGCAAGAATCAACGATTCATCCATCCATTCGGGCCTACTTCGTCGCATCCATTCACCGTCGACGATTGATAAGTTTTATTTCCTCTTTCTATCTCAGATTTAGGAAATGTATTTCTTTCAATCTTCTTCGTGTTGTATCCCCTCTGTCATGGTGTAGAACCTCAGATTGTAAGATGTAGGAGGAATCAAGGTGTATTGTGGATGATTGTAACTATAGATTTGTATTTACCATTTTCTATGATATATTTATGCATTTGATTTATGGATTTGTGTCTTGTGTTTGTTTGATGATATGAATATGAATGGTATGAATCTATAAGGATGAGGGTGAGTTGTGGTTTAAGAAAATCTTAGGATCGTATGGCCGGGGTGCCTTGTGATAGAAGGTGAACCTTTAATCAGACTTTCCGAGAAAATTCTTAGGCTACAATGATTCTTTATGAGAGATAGCTAATGATTATTGATTGCTAGGGAGAGGTCCTTAAGTGGGTACTCGGTGACAGGGGGTAGGACCCTAGTAGTATGCTGAAGTGCCCGGTGATAGCGGGAGAGCTATAATCGGCTATCTGGGGTCATCTCAAACTAGTAATCGTAACGTTAGAGGATTATTGATTTTATTCCGAGAAAATCTGATGAGGTCTAATTGGATATTTTTGTTAGAATCTCTGCAATTGTGTAAATATTGAGGAATGGTAAGCAGTGCATAGTCAATCAAACGTAATCTCAAGGAATCCGAAGTCCTAAGATCATTTTCCCAATCTTGTCACTAGTTGATTTTTCTTCGACGAGGTCTAGGATCTCGACTTCACTCTCACTTTTCCTATCTCAACCTAAATTACGTGAACTCTACACTCTTCTTGTGTTAGTTTAGTGATTTATTCCACGGGTCCTGTGGTTCGATATCTTTTATTACTTGACGACCGTCGTATACTTGCAGACCTATCAAAACCCCTAGGTCAACACTAGACTTCTTGAATCCTAAGACACAAGCAAATCTTCTTTGTAATCAACAAGAATGTCCTAAGGGCATTAGTAGGTTAAGGGGAGGTTTTCATTGAAAGAAAATATAAAAAGGATGTTGAAAATTCATTCAAAAATTACTTTGAAAATTCATTTCAAAAATCCTTTAAAAAATTCATTTTAAAAATTACTTGAAAAATATTTGAAAAAAGGCTTTAGAAAACTTTGAAAAAGTATTTTTATAATTATTTCAAAATTGCTCTTGCAAACATTTTTTGGAAAAAATTCTTTTAGAAATTTTTGTGAAAATTCTTGTTTGAATAACTCCTTAAAAAAGTTCTTTCAAAATTAATTTAAAATTTATCTTGCAAAAATCTTGAAAAAGAGTTTTTGAAACCTTGAAAAACCTTAGAAATCTCTTAAATACAATAGTGTTTAGCAAAGAATCTATCCTTTCTCATACAAACTACAAACTCATCCTCTTGGTTCAAATATCATTATGAAAAACTCTTTGTGCCTCAAGTAATATTGCCAAATCTCCATCATTTTCATCGAAGCATGTATCTTCTTGTTAGAAATTAGATGGTTCAAAGTCGCTCCATTGAGGTTCCCACTAAGATAAGCAAAATATTGGCCTTCTTGTATTAGCACAACTCCAATATCTATTCCTAAAGCATCACACTCAATTTCAAAACTTTTAAAAAAAATCAAATAGTGCAAGTAATGGTGTAAAACTTAGCTTCTCCTTGAGCAAATTGAAAGCTAAATCTTTCTCACAATCCCAATAAAACTCAACATTATTCAAGAGTGTAGATAATGTACTAATGCTCTTAACCCCACCTTCTATAGAAAATAGCCAACCCAAAAAAGATATATACCTTTGTTATGACTTTTTTGTATTGGTCATTCACAAATATCCTAAATGTTTTTTTCATCAACCACTATTCCCGTAGTATAAACAATATTACATGAAACACAATTTGTTGACTAGTGCAAAAATAACATTTTTGAATGTTAGCATAAAACTTCGCATTTCGCAAAACAAGTTGAAAAATCAAGATATCAACAAAATATAGTACAACAAACTTTCCAATATAGGCATACAAGATATGGTTCATTACTCTAATGAAAATATTAGTTAACTCAAATGGCATACCTACTTCACTTCAGCAACTTTGCTTCGTCGACCAAATGGCATACCTAACCAATCACACAAGTTGTTATTAGTCTTGAAAGAAATTTTCCATTCATCTCCCTCATGCATGTGAATTGGATGATAATTATACTTCAAGTAAATTTTAGAGACAATGCAAGAATAATGCAACATGTCATCTAATCTAGAAATAGGATGACCATACATTACCATAACTCTTTTTCTTATCAGCTTTTCATCTTAGTTGTGAAGCTCTTTGTATCCTTGGAATTCCTCTCGTAAGCTAAGCTAATCCATTGCTTCTTAAATGAAATCAGTCTAGTGTCTCTCATGATGTATTATCATCAAATTTCTGCAAAAGAGAATTAACATCACTAGGTAAAGTAGGGTTAAGATTGTTAGTATTGAAATAAGCCTCTTTGTACAAAAGTACAATCATCGATTGTTGAGAATAAAAAGTTTTCTTAACCTCTCTATCTTTTACATAAAAGATCCCTTTTTCCTCTATTGCTCTTGATTTTTTTTCTCTTTTTTCATTCTTTTTCCACTCTTCTCATTCTCACTTTTTCTTTTTCACATTTTTTCTTTTGTCATTCTCTTTTTCTTTACAATCTTTTTTCTTTCACATTCATTTCTTTTGTTCACTCTCAGTTTCAATATCATTATTTTCTTACAAAATCATTCCTCTTTTGCTTAGACATTGTGATGCAATATGCTCCTTCCCAAGCATCTAAAACATTTAATATCTCTATTTACCGAAGATTGGATAGGTTCTTTAACTTTGACCAAAGTAGAACTTGCATCCTTTTTCTAAGAAAACTCAATCTTACTCTCAGAAGCAACTTTATCATCTCTTTTGCTCCAACTAAATCTCCAAGTGGATGAATTAGAACTCTTCCTATACTTGGTTGAACCCTTCCTTTTGAGTTGTCTTTCAACTTTCATGGGCATATGAACCATATCCTCACACTCCACGTAATGTTGCAACTCTACTACATTTACAAATTTTGGATTCAAGCCTTGCAAAAATCGTGTCATGGTTACTTCTTGATCCTCCTCCACATTGGCCCGAATCATAGCAATCTTTATCTCTTTGTGGTATTCTTCAACACTCTTCGACCCTTGAGTTAGATCTTGTAGCCATTAATATAGATCTCGATAGTAATGTGATGGAATGAATCTCTTTCTCATGATACATTTCTTCTCCTTCCATGTGTCAACAAGTATTTCTCCTTCATGCTTAGAACAATTTGATCACACCAAATAATAATATAATCAATAAACTCAACAACGATAAGTTTTACCTTCTCTTCAGAGTAGTTGTGGCAATCAAATATTAGTTCCACATTCTTTTCCCACTCCAAATATGCTTCTGGATCACTTTTATCCAAAAATGAAGGAATCTTCAACTTGATGTTTTCTAAGTTTCTATCAACATAATCATTTATCCTTCTTCTTTGGCCACCAATTCTATAACTAGATTTGCCACTAAAAGCTTTATCATCAAGTCATCAGAAATATCATCTTCATCAATATTATCATCATGATTTTAGCCCTTTGTGTAGGAACTCTATCAACTTGGCTCTTTTGCAATTTAGTAATTATAACATCTCATCTCTTTAATCTATCGAAGATCTAATTCAATTTGGTTTCCTTGCATTCCAAGTGTTATCTCAAGGTACATTGTTCAAATGATCCACTAGTCTTGCTTCCCCTCCACTTATTGCCATTAAAGCAATCTGTTGTCACTTAATTACTCAACTCACTAAGGTTAGTTTTTTAAAGAACTTAGAAATGAGGTAATTCCCTATAAGCGTTCATCGACTAATTAAAAAATTTTAAGGATAGTTAGATAAAGATAGGAATGGAAGAAGAATGCAATTTGTAGAATTAATGAACTTGAATTAAGTACTGAAAGAAAATTTACTATATTTGAATCTAGGCAAATTTATTAGAAAGCGGAATTGAAAGATTGAAATAAGTACTAAAAAGAAATTTGTTAGAACTTTATCTAGGCATGTGCTAGAATTAAATCTAGGTAAAATTTATGAAAAAGTAAAATTGAAAGATAAAAATACTTAAAATAAGTACTGAAAGAAAATTTATCAGAACTTAATTTAGGTAGGTGCCAAAATTGAATATAGGCAAAACTTTAAAGAAAATACAAAATTAAAATATAAAGAGTAGTAGAGAAGGAAATACAAATATAAAAATAATAAAATAAAAAAAGTGTATTTGTACTCCCACTTTTGTTGCTTTTCTTTTGCTTTCGTAGTTTTTTTCTAAATTTCACCCTTCCCTTCTTTTTTTTTTTTTCTCTCTTTTCTTTTTTTTTTGTCAAAAATCATAATACTTTTTTCTTTTTTTCTTTGGTAGCAACAACGCAAATAAAACTTGTTGAGATTGAAATGATAGCAATAAATATCAAAAGATGATAAAAAATATAGTTAAGATTCAAGCATAAACGGAAAAGGATAACTAAATCGATTTAGAAAGGAACCTAGTCTCTGATATATGTGAACCCAAGGAGAATGATGTCTCAAGAACTCACAACAAATTAAAGAAAGAAAGTCTAAATCGATAAAATGGATGAAAAGAATTTCTACCCAATGCTTAAGGAAGCATGAACCTTAGGATTGGTGGTTGATAAGTTCTTAAACGCCACAAGGGGATGTCTTGACAAGTTTTAGTTCAATGAAGAATCAACAAGTGAAAGCCTCACCATGTGTTAGATTGAAACAAACCCAAAAGATTACATGTGTGGTCATCAGCTATAAGGTGAGCCAAAAGGAAGCTCATTTAGAAGAGACCTATGTAGACTACATAGTAGTTTGGACTTAAGTCACCATTACAACCCAAATAAAGATAAAAATTGAGCTAGAAAATATAAATGAACTTAAGAGACTATCTAAGACTTGAATTAGGTTGACTAAGTCACATGACTTGCACTTGATCAAATCTACTTCGTTTGTAGATTTGGCTTTAACATCTTCAATTAACACATTAAGTATGTCCTTAATCTTTTTAGCCTTAGCCCTTGTAATTGAGTCTCCATTGATGCATAATGGATCGTCAACAATATCTAGAGTGGGATGCTCCTTTTCTTTCATGATTTTAGCTTGTTGAGCCACAACTTAGTCTCCATTTTAAACTCCATTAGCATTATCCAACTCAAGGTAAGAGAGAAGTGCAAAGGGTAATAAGTCGTAGATGTCGATGTTGTCTTCGAAAGATATCCTCATCCTCCTCAATGGACAGAATCTTTGCAACTCTTGGAAGATGACTCTCTCCTAGGGTTTCCTATCACTAGAAACCCTTGATGTCTGAAACTAGTGCCCTTAGTTTCTTTATAGCCTCCAAAGATAACTAAAAATTAACTAACTTTCCTAAAAACTCATGGGTGTTGCTATCCTAATTTGACGCACCATGATTGTTGTAGCAAATGCCATGGCCAAACCGTGGTGTGCTAGAACTCCTTCGTCAATACCATAGAACATGATAGTGGCAAGCACCATGGCTTGCCCTTGTTCCTTGCTAAAAATCCCAATTGTTACTCTAATACTCATTCTGCCTCCAAGAGTGATGCATGGTTGTGGCAGGTGCCACGACCAAACCGTGCATCATGCTAGAACGTTTGCTTCCAATGCTTTTCTTCTCAAATAATCTCCAACGTTATTGTTGGTGCTGGGAGCACTACATCAAACCTATGTTTTGATATATGACAAGTTTAAAGTTATATTTATGTTGTACTGATGAATGTTGTCAGGTGTATAGGTGTATAAGAGGTGAAGTCCTAGTTAGGAACCAAATAATGGCTAAGTCCTAGTGGGACTAGGTGACTAAAATCCTCATTGGGAACTAAGCAAAGGTAAAGTCCTAGAGATGATAGGTTGTGGAAGACATGGTTGGGAACTGGGCAAAGGAGAAATCATAGTTGGGAACTAGATTAATCAAGTCAAAGGAGAGTCAATTGGGAGTTGAGGTCTTGGCAACAAGTTCAAGCGAGTCAGTTGGAAGTTGAGTTGATATCGGTTGGCTAGGATATGAACATCTAGCTAAGGTGTACGTACGAGTAACATTCATATATTCATCATACTCATTAAGTACAACACTTAGAGGGAAGCATTTTTCAATAGTTCTAGGCAACCGAAAGGAAGTTCGGGTGACTAGCTGGGGATAAACATTGATTGACGGAGTCAAGAAGTTTTAGGCGATCGGACAGAGGAGCGAGATGACCTTGGTGTCCAAGCGACTAGAGACAACTTCTAGGTGACCAAAGATAACAAGATCCAACGATCCAAAGGAACTGGTCAAAATTGAATTTGACCCAAGTGACTAGAACACTTCTAGTCGACTAGAGACCGTAGACAACGATATTTATTGGATAAAAGTTACAAGCCACGTCAGTATCCTCCAGGCGATCGGAGAGGTTCTAGTCAATCGGATTAGTGTCATGTCTACATCAACATGAGCATTATAAAAGGAGGCTCGATGCACCTGTTTGGGGATCCATCTCTCGACTTATCTCTTTGTTCTCATCAAAAGTGCTCCTTGAGCTCTAACAAACATACTACTATCGCAAACACTAATGTTGTCATACATTTATTATTCATCTTTGTACACTTAACTTTTTAGATTCTTTTTGAGGTTTCTTCACTTCTAAAAGCTTTTTAGAAATGAGGGATTTGAAATAAGAATTATTTTTTTTACTCGTGCATGTCAATCTTTACTTAACATTTGCTCAATAGTTAAATTAATTCTTACATGTCATTTGAGCTTTTAATACTTCAATTAGTTTATGCGTGATCTTTGTGCTCAAAATCTAATTAGTACTTGCACGTTTCTTTTGTGCTCAGCATATTATCAATCTTCGCAAACTTATCATGTTAAGTGTTCTTAAAGGTCCTACATTCTAGTTTGATATTTAATTATTGAATCTTGCCTAATTGTTATCTAACTTACATACATTTCACTTAATTAAATTTATGTTTAAGTTAGTTTCTTTTTATTCCGCTGCATATTGTTTGGGTTTAGAATTGAATTTTTCATAATTTATCACTCGTAAAATTAGATACTATAAATTAGTTTCTTTAGCCTACAATTAGTTACTATAAATTAATATCAGAGAGGATTGAGCTAATAGTACGTTATGAAACCTTGATTAAGTGTCTAGGTTGGATAAGACATATGTTACCTGGTGCATCTAGTTAAGCAAAACTAGCTAAAGCTAACTCAGCCCATTCTAAACCAATTAAACCAAGGTTAAAGTTTATCAAGTAATAGATTCTTAAGTTAGCTTTGTCTTACGAAGTGATCGTTGATCTAGTTGATGCAATTAAGGCCTCAGTGTCTCACCATGACCTAGAAGCTAATTTAGGAAACTTTTATTTAAATTAACCCAAAGTAAAATCTGAATCTAATGTAGGGTCCAATTTTGTGTTTTAAGTTGGATCAAACTCAAATAAATTTACAATAATCTTAATCCGAGCCTAGTCCAAGCTAAAATCCAAACCCTAATTACAACTAGACCAAACTAAACCAAACAATAATCCTGACCTAGCCTTGATTCAACTTAAATAATTTGATTGCTATTTTATGTGCTACTAATCCAAGTTTCACAAAAGTCTTGGAGTAATGTCTATGCATGAAGGATTCACAACCCGCCCTTCTCCTTTCGATGGCAATAACTTTGCCTATTAAAACGGAAGGATGGCCATTAAAGTAGGCTTTGAGCTACCTAAAAATTCAAATGGCGATCTAACAAGTGACATTAAGAAGCAAGTTCAATCCAATGCAAGGGCTACAACCACATTACCATGCGATCTAACTCAGGAACCATGTAAGATATGGGAAATTTTTGTTAGGGGAGATAATGGAACTCGTCTTGTGAAGACGAAATGAACAAAATTGATTTCGTTCAAATCAAAGGTCATTTGGTTAGTGAACCAAATAATTTAGTTTTGAACCAAAATTGAACCAACTTGGTTTGGTTCATGATGAAAGAGGTTTTAGCAAAATGAATATAATAAGAAGCTTCATCTTGGGAAGATGAACTGAACAAACTGGTTTGGGTCAAATTAGAGGTCTTTTGGTTAGTGAACCAAGATTAAACCTGATTTGCTACAGTAACCAGTTCGATTGCTATAGTAAACCCTAAGTTTTAAGTCGGTTTAGCCCAATCCTAATCGTCACTCGGCCCGTTCAACCAAGCCTGAAAATCATCGTAGCTACTCATTATAACTAAAATTGCAACTTCCCTTGTTCAGCTCCCTGCCCATGCCGCGCCTCTTCCCCCCACGATCGCCCCTTCACCGCGATCCTCCATCGCGACCTTCACCACCCGCCGCGTGGAGAAGACCACCGCCGTTGCCTTCCTCGTCCTGCCACGATCCTCCACTGCACCCTTCACTGCCCGTAGCGTGGAGAAGACGAGAGCCAGCCGCCACTTGCCCTACGCACCGATCTGGCCTGCCGCCCTACTGCCGCCAACCTCCACGATCCTCCATCGCCGTAGCCGAGATCGAGCAGCCCAATGCCCATAGCGCTGCCGCCACCGACCTCCGCGATCCTCCGTCGCTATAGCCGAGATCGAGCAGTCGACGCTCGACGTCGCCGCCGACCTCTGTGATCCTCCATCGTCGTAGCCGAGATCAAGTATCCCAACGCCACAGCGCTGCCTCCCTTCTCCCTCAAGCCACCCGCTTGAGAAGCAGGGTTCGCCAGCCGCCTCCTTCGTCGGTGAGCAGACGGACAAACTGATTAGGTTTTTTGTTACTATAATGGATTTTGATTTGCTGTTGGGTTTTCGATAGAGTTAATATTTGATTGATCTGTTTAATAGGATTTGTGGTTCTATTAAGGTTTGTCGTGTTGTTGGGAGGTTGAGGATAATGATCGGGTTAATGAATTGATCTATTCTAGGGTTGAATTTCTGTGTGTTGAATTCTGAGTTTCATTAGGAAGTTGTTCAGTTGGATTTGTTCGTGGTTGTTGGATGTTGATGGATTTTTTATTCTGTTCCAAGTTGCTTTAGGAGGATGAGCTTGAGAATCTGATGGGATTTTCATGTTGTTAGGTGGTTATATTTTGTTTAGAATTCGGTAGAGCTAGGGTTGATTGGAGTTGATCTGCTCCAGTTGTTCAATGCTTCACCGCTGAATTTCACCAGTTGAGATCAGGTAATTCTGTTGTTTAATGGTTGTTTTGGATTAGTTAAGGGTTTATGTGATGAGTGGTGTTAACTAGACTTAGTTGGGTTAATCCGGCCAAGTTGAGTTAATTGGATCTTGGTTAGGTTAGTTTGGATTTGGTTGTACTTAATTAGAAAATGAGTTTAATTGTGTTAATTGGATCTGGTTTAGGTTAATGGTGTAGTAGGATAAGTGAAGTTAGGGTTGAAAGATTATGGTGCAGTATGAGATTTATTTTGTTGAAAAATTTAATATATTGTCATATTTAGTGGATATTATCTATTTTAATTGGCAGGACCTCGATTTATTGATCCTGTTACATACAGAAATTTTATTTGGGGGTTCTCAGTTCGACGTGCATCTCACCAAGTAAGTACTCCTATACTTGGTCAATACAGATCTTTTCGTAGTGCATGATTTAGTATAAATCTGTTATTAATTATCTTGTTGCTATTCTTATTACAATCGTTGCTTGATTCGTGGCTTGATACTTACTGTTGACCTTGATATGATCCCATTGTCATTAATACAGTCTCATTAATTGTTGTTTATTTGTGATGACTTATTATGGTTGATGTTGTGTATATCTTGATAGATGTAGTAGTTATCTGTTGAACTGAGCATCATAACATGTTGTTATTGTTGGCTCTCACTATACCATTGTTGATAGTGGTACAGTGAGAGCATTATAGCACTGTGTGGGTGCGACCAGGACTAGCTAGATAGTTCTCCTAGGATATTGCCCCTCCCCCTCGCGTGTAGTTGGTCTGTTGTTGGAGTAGGTGATTTCTATCGTACATCCCAGTTCATTGTGTGGGTGTTTGGAGATGTTGAGTGCAGACAGTGACCAGGCAGCTAGATAGCTCCCTTGAGATATTTTTTCGCTCCCCACTCACATGTAGTGGTATGTTGTTGAAGTGTGTGTAGTTGTCCTGTCATGCGCCCAGTTCATTATGTGGGTGTCTGGAGGTGGCGAGCTGACAGTGACCATGCATATTGCCTGTGATGTGTGTTGCATATGTGCATGCATTTGTTGATAGTTTATTACTGCATCTTTGTGTGTGATTGTTGTACTTGTTTGATATATGATTGTTGTATGGTATGACATTACATGCATTGATTGCATATGCATAATAGCTATTATCTGTTATGTTGTATTATTGACCTTGTTCATTAAGTATCCTTTGGAGAGACTGTATATCTTGTTGATGCTCATATTTATATTTATGTTGTGCACTTTTACTTAGTACCCACTGAGTATTTATACTCACTACTCACACCCTGGGGTTTTTCTTTCTTTCTCCCAGGTAGCAGATAAGCATATTGGCTTGAAGCTAGGAGTTCTGCCGGGCTGCCCCCATCTCACAGGAGGAGTCATTTTTCTTTGTGCCATTCTTTCTAGATTATGTTCGTATACGTGGATTTTATCGTTGTTATAATTCCGCTTGCGCAGTTTCTTTTATCGAAGACTTTTGGAGTTTGTTGTGATTCTGTGGTGAGCACTATTGATATGCTATGGGATTTTCGTTGTTACATAGTTGATATATGTTAGTGATCATACCTTGTTGGTATGTGTATGTGGATCGGCATGTTGTTGTGGTTGGTATTTTTACATGCATGTGTTGAATATGTAGATGTCGTTGTGTGGGCCTTTATTTGTATAGTTTAGTAGTTAAAAACATATATTGTGTTGTTGAGCGGCAGTATGAGCCCTATCTTAATAATATGTATTCAGGAAAAGTTAAATTGTTACAAGGGAGATGTTGTCAAAATTTTTTAGACAACTGTCTCTCGGTACGTGACAGACCATTCAACAATGCTAAAAAAACTCTGAAAGAAACTCATCAAGCTTTATGAATGTCCAACCGATGCTCAAACTATAAAGAAGGATATGCTACTTAATCAACTTCAGATCATCCAAGGAGGGTGAGTTAATAAAAATCTTGAATGGAATCCATGCTATCAGTGAACAAGTCAACAATCATAACTTGATCAGGTATGCACTGAAAGTCTTTCCGAGGACTACTTTGTAAGCATCCTTGGTTGATACTTACAAAGTATGTAAGAACCTTTCAATTATCTATTTATATGAGCTTTTCTATGATTTTAAACTTCATGAGCAGACAAACCTTGATTGGAAAGGGTATGATTTTAATTGTAGGTAAAACCAACTCAAAATCCAAACATAAGGAATAAACCGAGTTAGAATTTGAGTCTAGACCCTCAACTAATGAAGATGATCTATCTTCGAAAGTTGCCCATATCATCAAAAGGATGATCTGAAGGAAGAAATTATGTCAAAGGTTTGTAAAGAAGGAGGTTTCGAAAAAGGACCTTATAAAAATGTCTAATGCTTCAAATGCAATAAGAAGGGGTATTTCAAATCAAAATGTTTACTTCTAAAAGAAAAAGACACCGACAAGAACAAGAGGAAGAAGAAGGAAGCTCTAAAGGCAATGTAAGATGAGTCTTCTTCAGAATCTAATTCAGACCCGTATCAAGTCAACTTGTTGGATTGGTGGCAATCGAGGAGGCATCCAAGCTCAAGTCCGAGTCAAACTATAACTCAGCCTCAGACTCATGTTAAATCAGTGACTCAAATGAGTCCACTTATGAGGTAACTAGTCCTATCACAAAAAACTATATGTTAGGATTTCTAACTGGACTAGAACTTTAGTTTAAGTACAAGTTTAAGTCTTTACTTAAAGAAGTCAAAGACCTTAGGAAAGAGATAAATTTGGACTTATCAATGAAAGTTAGTCAAGTTGAAACCTCAACTTAAGTCTAGAGAAAAAGAATTCTAATTTAAAAAATCAAGTTGATGAGTTAAAAATCAACATGGATAAGTTCACATCAGGGTCCAAGTATTTAAGCATGATGTTTGGATCTCGACAAGCTATATATAATAAGATTGGACTTGAGTTTAGCACGAGTTAAAACCACATTGATTAATTACAAACCTTAAATTAATTCCTAACCAATTAATTTTTCGATTAACTATTTTATCAAATTAATCATTATATCAAATAAACAATTAATATAATTACTCTAAACCAATTAATAATCTTAATTACTGAGTTAAGATATGGAAATCAATTAATTTAACTAATTAATACCTAATTAATCATTTCAATCAACCAACCTAATTATTAATCAAATTAATTAACCAATAATGATCAAAACCTAATTAATTAAATTATTAATTAAGTTGCTACCATTCTTCTTCTTCTTCAACAATGGTGCCTGACAGTAGGAAATCGACGGATGGTGATACGGGAAAGGTCGAGCGATGGTGCTAGACCGACAAAGCCTATAGAGGGAATGCTAGTACTGATATAATCAAAATATCTCCACAATGGTATGATATTGTCCACTTTGGGTCTAAACCTTCATGGTTTTATTTTGGCCTCAACCCAAAAGGCCTTATACCAATGGAGATATCTTTTATCTTATAAACTCATGATCTTTTTCATGTATTTCCAATGTGGGACTTTGATTGTATCCAACAATCCTCCCCTTAAACAAACCCCCTACCATTATCCTCATGGTCTGGATCCAAACTCCCTCTACCAAAAGCCCCCCCCCTATCATTATCCTCATGATCCAAGTTCGAACTCCCTCTACCAGGAGCCCCCCTGCCATTATCCTCATGATTCGAGTCTGAACTCCCTCTACCAGGAGCCATCCTACCATCATCCTCATAATCCAGGTCCGAACTTCCTCTACTAGGAGCCCCCTACCATTATCTTCATGGTACGAGTTCGAATTCCCTCTACCAAGAGCCCCCTACCATTATCCTCTTGGTCCGGGTCTGAACTCCCTCTACCAGGAGCCACCTACCATTATTCTCATGGTCCGGGTCTAAACTCCCTCTACCAGGAGCCCCCCTACCATTATCCTCATGTTTCAAGTTCGAACTCCCTCTACTAGGAGCCCCCTACCATTATCCTCATGGTCCGAGCCTCCCCTACTGTTAGTGCAAGGTGCACTAAGATCTTGCCTAGAGTTTCGATGTTTGACAATACACCTAAGTCTGGTCAGTTTGACCAAGGGGTGATCCAAATAGGACTTGATGTTTGGATGTGTGGAAGTGAGCGAGAAGACCTAGTCGGTTAGACTAGGCAGTGGAAGTCCTGATCTGGACGATCGGGCAAGGGAAGTCCTGGTGAGTGAAGCTGGACAAGGGAAAGTCCTAGTTGTAGGCTAGGCAAAGGAAAGTCCTGATTTGGAGGATCAGACAGAAGTCTTGGCAGAGTCAAGTGCACCAGGTGAAGTCTGGGCTGGTCTAGGTGACCAAGTTGCAGCAGAAGTCTGGGCTAGTCTAGGTGACCGAGTCGCAGCAGAAGTCTGGGCTGATCTAGGTGACCGAGTCGCAGTAGAAGTCTGGGTTGGTTAGAGAGAACCGAACCACAGCACAAAATCCTGGGGGGCGAGGACAGAGCCGAGCAAAAGTCCAACGAGTCTGAAGGACTTGGTTGGTATAAATTCTCCAAAATAGAGTGGGTTAGACTAACCCAAGATTTCGGTAGAAATCTGAAGTTAGACACACAAGGTAAAGCTAGGTTGGCTTGGTTGTTTTCATGCTTATTTTGCAGGAACCATAATGCAGGTGTAACGCCCGCCCTTACGTGGGCTTAGACGGACGCCACAGTTTGCTTTCATTTATTCATACAATTAAATCACATACAAAAATCACGAAACTTCGCAGCGGAAAACATAAAACATAACATGCAGGGATTTCATATGTGATAAATAACATGTACTATTATGCATCTATTGTCTACCTACTAAGTTGATATTAAAAACATCTTAGCAACAACATTCAACATAAAGATAATTCAGACAATCAGCATGCAAATATAAATTCATATTGCCCGAGACTTTGCCAAGTCACCACCACACACATCTTCATCAGCCGTTTCCTGCTACTTCCCTTTGTTTAGTGACTGCTAGAGGGATCTGCAACATAAGAAAGTATCTATAAGCACAAGGCTTAGTAAGCTCCTTTCGTACTCACAAAATCCACATGTCACATACAACATAACATTTCATAATCGTATAAGCATGAAGACATTCAAGCATTGCATAAAGCATATGAACATTAATCTTTCATCTTTAACATTTAAAATCATAAACATACAAATGATGGAAATGCCTTTTAAAACATAATATCATAATAGATCAACATAATCATCATCATCATTGGTTGGGGTCCCCGGCTTGTACCCATTCATTCATCATTTTGCGCGCATCCCTAATCGATCCGAGGTAGCAAATCTCAAACCCATTAGGGAACTAGGTCTTCACCCGTCCTTCGACCTTAGGTCTTCACCCGTACTTCAACCTAGGGGCGTATCGGAGCCCATCCCTTGGACCACCTTCACTTACGTACTTCAGGGTCCGGTACAAGCCATGCATCAAAGTAAAATAATGATATACATGCTTTCTTTCATTTTCATCATGATTGTTCCTTTCATTTCTTTAAAAGACCTTGGTCTTTATCATAACTTAATAAACATTCATGCATCTTTTCATTTCATATCATGATCTCGTTATTAAGCCTTGCATGAGATAAAACATAAACATTATGGTTAACATCATTCTAATTCGACCAAACCCTAACCTTCTCTTAAGGTGGTCGAACATTCATAGAGTCCTAAACCTTGGTATATCATTTCATTCCATTTGAACATGTTTGAATACAAACTAACCATTACTAACTATACTTGAAACCATAACCCAACTAAACCCCAATCTCTTAGGATCAAAGTCTTCTTAGGGTTCTTAGATTCTTAACCTTAAACATAAACTTTGATATCATTGTTTACATTCAGAATATCATTTAAGCCCTAATCTAATTTTGGCCGAACTTTGTAAACATGCAACATAAGGTTTAACTACATAAACCTTAAACCGACCATTTTAGAAGGCCTAATCGATTAGATGATCGATTAGATATCCCTGTAATCAATCGGAAGATCGATTAGAAGTCGTCATCACAGAAGGCTCTGTAATCGATCGAGTGATCGATTACGCTCCCCCTTAATCGATCAGGAGATCGATTAAAGGTCGTAAACCATTCCTCAGAAGCTTGGTAATCGATCAGGAGATCGATTACGCTCCCTTAATCGATCAGTGATCGATCCCTTAATCGATCAGTGGTCGATTAGCTTACATTCATCTTTAAACCTAATAATCGATCATGAGATCGATTACGGGATCTTGTAATCGATCCAGTGATCGATTACCGTCCACCTTAATCGATCCACAGATCGATTTCATGCAATGATGTTTAACAGAGAGTATGGTAATCGACTAGGAAATCGATTACACTCCCTAATCGATCCAGTGATCGATCATTTCCCGTAAGTTTCTTCCTCATTAAACCTAATAATCGATCGAGTGATCGATTACACATCCTTGTAATCGATCCAGTGATCGATTACAAGCTTCCCTAATCACAAATACACGGGCTTGGTCGATCAATGATCGACCACATGTGGTGGTGGTCGATCAGCTGGTCGACCACTACCTTGTGGTCGATCAATGGTCGGTCATCGACCAGTGGTCGACTACATGTGGTCGACCAGTGGGAGTTTACACCGTTGCTATTCCTATATGTTTGTACACATAGGCATCCTATCTTTAACATCTCAAGCATAAAACATATGTTACAAGCATATCTTTAAACTCTAACTTTGCCGAAGATGAAATCTTAGATTTTAACCACATGAATGGTATTTATTCTTAAACTTTATTGTGAGAGCATAGCTGGTTTAGAACATGCTGTAAAACTCTAATTCATACATAGCATAAGATTCAGACCTGTTAACCTACGAATCAAACATGTAGTTCCAACATACAAACGTTACTATTATGCTGCAGTGAGGGGATACTTACAGTGCTTGTGCTAACGAGAAAGATAAACCTCTGTGTGAAGAAGATCTTCAGCCTCAACTCCTCCAGAACCTTCTTCCTCAGCCTCCACCCTTCGGCCACCCTTCAGCGGCAACAGAGAAGAACAACCTCTCGATGGAGAAGGGAACCTTTACTTATAGCCTTAAGGTCAGTAACGTAGAGCATTAAGGTTCAATAACGTTTAACGCAGATCTCTTCATCTCCCTGCGCCGGCACTTTTCCAAAGAGCAGTGTAATCGATCAGAGGATCGATTACATGACTTAATCGATCAAGTGTCGTAGATCCAGTTCTCATTAAACCTATTAATCGATCAAGAGATCGATTATGATTAGTGGTAATCGATCAAGCGATCGATTACGTCTCTTCTAAATCGATCAACAGATCGATCACATATAGGTTTTAATAGAGAGCATGGTAATCGATCGGGAGATCGATTATCTTTACCTTTCGTTCATATACCTTAACTTACAATAACTTACATTTCCCTTATTCCTCTAATAGCACACCCTTGCTAGGGCACATGGTTATCTCATGCATCTCTAAGGCTTGCCATTATCTAGGTCCAAGGTTAAATCCCTTGGCACCACTCTTTTCTCTTTCTTTTTCCATTATTGGCCAAACCCACATAAGATAAAGCCACGTTAAGCTATTCTCTTTGCTTACATGGTGTCCATTAGAACTTCCATACCCTAATCCATCATTCCTTGTGACCTATTTAAAGAATATCGGAAGGGT
>NC_133878.1:1539582-1543830 GCF_044706935.1 Curcuma longa | reverse complement strand
CAACGAATTATGTTTTTCATCACCAAATTGGCGACGAATTTCGCGACGAAACATATTTTCGTCGCCAAATTTGCAACGAATTTATAATTTTGCGTCGCCGAGAGTTGCGACGCGCTATTTGCAACGAAAAAAAGTTCGTCGCAAAAAAATTTGGCGACGAAAATTTGTGATTTTTTCGTCGCCAAATTCGTCGCAAAAGGCATATATTTTTGTAGTGGGTGGTCTCGGACCACTAGCTCCATCAGCAAAGGTCCTTTTCAGAGCTCAACCTCCCTTCGGCTCGGACATAGCCAAAGTCGAGCTCAATTCTGGTGGTCTCGGATCACTAGCTCCATCAGCAAATGTCCTTTTCAAGGCTCAACCTCCCTTCGGCTCGGACATAGCCAAGGTCGAGTTCAATTTTGGTGGTCTCGGACCACTAGCTCCATTAGTAAATGCCCTTTTCAGGGTTCAACCTCCCTTCGGCTCGGACATAGCCAAGGTCGAGCTCAATTCTGGTGGTCTCGGGCCACTAGCTCCATCTGCAAATGTCCTTTTTAGGGCTCAACCTCCTCCGCGCTCCCGTAGCCGGAGTCGAGCTAAATTCTGGTGGTCTCGGACCACTAGCTCCATCGGTGCATATCCTGTTCAATCTCCCTTAGGATCGGGCATAGCCAAGTTCGAGCCAAATTCAGGTTTCGGACCCGCTTCAGCGACCGTCCCCTCCAAAGTTCAACCTCCCCCGCACTTAGGCATAGCCGGGGTCGAGCCGAATCCAGGTCTCAGACCTGCTTCACCGCCTACCTTTTCCAGCGTACAACCCTCCCTATGGCTCAAATACAGCCAAAGCCACTTCCAACACATGTCTCGGACTCGCTCTCTCGCTTCAAATACACTGAACCAAACTCAGCTCTCCTCTCAATAATTATCCTACTCTCAAGCACCGTGAGCGGCAAGCCCGCGCCGGGACACCAACTCGCTCTGGGGCCTCAGCTGCCCTTCGCCAAGGGTGAAACTCCCGCCTACCTCTCTACGCTAATTCCTTAGGAAGGGAATGCCGCAGCTAAGCAAAAGTAGAAACAGTATCTTGATACCAAGGGAGCATTTACAATCAAAAAGGGGAGTCAAGTTACAAAAGTTATTATGCAAAGTACATCATTTTTTCTTCTTAGAGGGTCCCGGAGCGCTCTTTGTAGCCGGACCCTGCGCGCTTCTTTTGGATGACTCTGGCGCACCTTTCTTCACTGTCCCCAGAGCAGTACCTTTCCTAGCCGACTCCGGCAGCTCTTTCCACACCTTGTGGATGTCCAAAAAGCCCATGGGGGTGCCAGGGGGAATCACCCCCGCTTGGCACACTTGCTTTAGAGCTCCTTCGAAGCCGTACTGGAGCATCTCCGCCGTATCCCTCTAATACTGGTCAGCGAACTCTGGTGACTCCAGCCAGGCTCTTCTGGCCGCTTCAATTCGCTCCTCTTCACCGAGCTTGTAGGCTGCCAGTTCATTCTTAGATTCAGCCAACAAACGTTCCATCACTTTTTGACCCTCGGTTAAGTCGGTGAGTTGGGTATGTAGCTAGGCCGAGTCCTCATGGGCCCTTGCTAGCTCTCGGTCCTTCTGCCACAATTGATCTTGGGCTTGCTGCAGCTCCTCTCTCAGCGCCACCACCCTGCCTTTGGCCGATATGTGTCGGAGTCGCCAGTTCTCGGCCTCCTGGTATTTCTCCGTCGCCTCTGCACGGGAAGTAGCTGTCTCGGTTCGAGCGTCGCTTAGCTCCCTCCACTGCACTGAGTCAGTGGCCCTTAAATCCCGATCCTGCTGCTCTAGAAAGTTGATACGGTTGTAGGCACCAGGTATCCGGTGGTGGAGTTCAATGTTATCAGCCCACATCTGCATCACATACCCGGTGTTAGACGCTAAACCAAGGCTGGAAAACTCTATGGAAGCACCTACCCCCAGTAAGTGGCGACTATGGCAGCAGATCAGATCCATGGTGGACAAGTTGGAATAGCTCTCGGAGCCGCATAGGGCCCGTATTTGGCCCATCAGGTTTGTAATGTCCTCCCACCAAAAAGGAGCGTCCGCAGCAACACTAGGTCTCGCCCTCGAAGGCTCCAAGCCGGTGCCCGGACGCAAGGCAGACGGTATATCAGTTCCCGCTATCCTTCTCACTTCAGGCGACACCACAGCCGGGGTTTGGTCCGTGATTGACTCCTTTCCCGCCGGAATGGGAGAAGGCACTCCGGGTTCTTGACGGACCATTGTGGAAATCAACTCCCTCTGCGGGGATCCGGTTACCTCTCCATGAGGAGCCAACACCTCCTCCCTTGGTTCCGCCACGACAGTCGGTTCTATCAGCACTATCCCAAGTGGGATGGATTCGGACAGGCGTAAAATGGCACCGTTCGGTGCGTCGCTTGGAGCCTATCGAGAAGACTTGACCACTTCCTTCTGGCGTTTTTCTTCCAAGCCGACTGGCGGTAACTACATGGCGATAGAAGGAGCAGATGATCTCCTAGATGATTCGACCCCTTCAGCGCCTTCAGGAATTGTCGCAATTGGAGCCACCAAGGAAGCGGAAGGCGTCAACATACTCTCGAAAGCAGCTATATCTAGTTTCAAATGCTTGTTTGTCGAAGCCGCCATCCAGAGATCGTCTGCAAGAAAGAGAAAATAAGACTAGTCAGTCTTCACAAAAGTCCGAATCCTAGCAAATCTCACCTATCGGTTTGGACAAGTCCGCAGGTATTGGGCTCAAGCCGGCTCGGTACAAAAGCCCTTCCTCGCCTACAAACCTCTCAACATCAAACTTTAGGCCGCTGAGCCGCTTATCCGCTTCGAGAAAGATCGGATCTTCCCTATACAAGCCCAAAACTGGCTGACGCGGAAGCTCCTGTTGCCACTCGGAGATCAAGTTGAGAGGACTCGGAGGGCAAAAGAAGAAGAATCTTTCCTTCCAGCCCTTATGAGAAGTTGGGCAGTTATTGAGGAAATTACACCCGGCTTGGGCGCTGAAATAAAAGACGCCTTTCTGCTTCATCTTCGGGAAAAAGAAAAAATGAAACACACGAGGATCCAGAGGGATCCCATAAACCCTAAAAACCAGAAAAGCACTGCACAGAAGACGAAAAGAGTTCGGTCCTAGCTGATTCAGGGGAATGCCAAAATACTGGGACACTGCCAAGAAAAACTCAGGCAGCGGGAACCTAAGCACTCCTTCCAGTTGGTCTAAGAAGAAGGCTATATAACCATGGGGAGGACGACATGGTCGACGCCGACGCTTAGGGACTCTAAGCTTATACTCATCGAGGATGGCGTACTTCCGTTTGAGAAGAAAAAGGGACTTGCTTGTGAAGCCGAAAACCATTGACTCATATCAAGCTTTCCCTGACTCAGACGACATTCCTAAGAATGGGGAAGAGAGCAAGAAGGGAAATGAAAGTAAGAAACAGGACTTACAGAAGAAAGAAGAGGACTCGCCGAAGGAAGAAAGAATCTGATGGAAGCTGCGAAGAAGATGATGTTGACACCGTGCACCTGCCTCTCCACCCCTTTTATCTAAACCTACGACAAGTCAACACCGTCCGATTTACTTGATTGCAAAAAGCGGGATGTCATCCCAGCCCCACGATGGGCGTAGTTACCATAGCAAATCTCCCGCCGTCATGATGATGGTACAAGTCTTATCGGACGTCGCATTTCATTAAATGCTTACCTCGAAAAGGGGACCACACCATACCTCGCACGTGTGCGCCGCCACCCATCACCACGTGACACGCCGTTCTTGCGTCCCAAGAACGCAAATGATAACAACCTAAACACTTACAGGCCGAATGATCCCAAATCCTCGGCCACTCGGACTCAAAACATGCACAGGGTCAAGCCGAATGAGTAATGCCACTACGCACCTCTTGGCGAAGGACCTTCTCTCAGAACAGATCCTCATCCACAGCACTCGCGTAGATATAATTCTTACCCGCTCGAACCAAATCCATACTGGTACGAACCTCACTGATCTCTACCTGATCCGATACCTTCTGGGGATACAACACACAGGATACCTCAAATAAAGGATTCAACTCGACACTTCTCCAGTTGAAGACATGAAAACAAAAGTAAAACACAGTCTTCATTGATTTCAAAACAAGGGATACAAAATGAGGATACATCAAACTTATGCAATATACTCTCATCCTTTCCTCTCGGATTTTGGCAGCTCGGCGCACACCTTCTGTAAGTGCATTGAGTTTCAATGTTTGGCTAAACCATGTT
>NC_133878.1:1531965-1539482 GCF_044706935.1 Curcuma longa | reverse complement strand
TTTCTCCGCCTTCGAAGCGCAAGGAAGTGCCAGTAAAATAAACCGGGTTAGCGTTGATCTCTTTCTTTCTCTTTTATATTTTTGCTTCCGCTAATCTCCGACTGGCATTCATCTAGCTGATCCTAACAAATCACTCCCGACTGGCATATATGCTTCATTGCCCCCTCAAAGCCCCGCTGCAGCATTATGGCTACCTTTTGTTCAAAGGAGTCGATGTACTCCTCCTAATGCAGCCAGGCTTCTTTAGTGGCCTGCACGCGGTTGGCCTCCCCTTCCTTGAGAGCAGCTGCTTCTGCCCAAGCCGTCTCCAATTCGGCTCAGCATTTCTTCAGGTCTTCCTCAAAAAGGTCGCGCCCCATCGCCGCCTCCTCCGCCTGCTTCTTCAAGGCCACGGACTCCTCCAGGAGTTTGGACAGATCCTTCTCCTGTATGGCCAGTTGAGCCCGAGCCAACTCCAGGCGCTTTAAGCCCTCAACCTGGGTCATCTCCAGCTTATTTTCCAAAGCTTCCGCTTTGTCATGAGCTTCCAGCAGTTCGGCACGGTATTGATCCGCCTCCTCGCTGCTTATGGCCATCTTTGCTAGTGCCTCGTCCCGCCCTCGTCCCGCTCCAGAGTAAGAGTCTGGAGTTGAGCCTTCGACTCGGCCAGTTTCTTATCTACCGCAGCGAATTGGTGGTTCAGGTGGAGGAGCCGACTGCGCAGCTCCAGGTGCTCGGACCAAAACTGCATACAAGGACGGATTAGCTTTGTCAAAACCGATCCAATGGATACAGTAAGCTTACCCGCATCAGATGGTGGTCTCCACGGTTGCAAAGTTCCGAGGTAGTAATCCCTCGAAAGGAATCCACCCGGCGCAGGGAGTGGATGAGGTTCATCACGCGCCGAGTCTCCTCCTGGGTAAAAGGCGCGTCCTCGGGCGCCTGAGGGACTGATGTCCCAGGAAGATCGGCCAAAAGAGGAATAGCTGGCTCTCCTTCCGCCGAACCGATGGATCCCATCCTTGCGGACCTCATGGCGCCTGACACCGAAGCCGCAATCATCGGGCCGGTTCCGAATACTTGGTCTCCCTGAGCCGGCGCCCTCTCCGATACCTCCTCTATCGGAGCAAGTAATTCAACCGCTCCAATTCTTCCCTCGGCACCGATTGTCGCTGTTACCCTCTCCTGAATCGGCTCCCCCGCCGATTGGGCTGGGCGTCCCGAGCCGCCCACAAGCCGCCTCGACGCCTCACCCGCCGACTGTGGGGCCGACTTGCCAGCTCCGGAAGCGCTCGCTTTCCTCGCACGCTTCGTCGCCTTCTCCGCCTTCTCAGAGGACCGGTGATGCTTCTGGCGGGGTTTTGAAGGCTTGGAAGGGCGTTCCTTCTCGGCTCGCCCGCGTCTAGCCCCCGACTCCGCTCGGGCAGGCCGAACAGAGCCTCCCATTGCGGGCACCCAAGGCACAATTGCCATGCAGATTGGCCCCGCCGTATCGGGCGCCACCGCTTCGGGTGCCACATTTTCAGGCACCGCAGTCTCAGTCCTCTCCAACTCTCAGACCTCCTCATTCGGAGATGCAGCCGAAGCAGCCGGAAACGCAAAAGCACTAAGGACTGTCGTGTCCCATTTCAGATGCTTGTTCAAAGAGGCCTCCATCCAGATATCAGCTACACATAAACCAAAAACAATCAGTTAGTACTCACAAAAGACCGGACGCTCTTAGTGCTTACCGAAGGGCCGCGATAGGTTGGCCACAATCGGACTTAAGCCGCCGAGGTACAGCAATCCTTCCTCGGACACGAGCTTAGTAACATCAAATTTCAGCCCTTTTAGGGACTCATCCGCCGTCACGAACTCCGGATCCGTCTTGCGGAATCCTAGGACCGGAGGAGTTGGAAGCTCGTGTTGCCATTGGGGGAAGGAGGAAGCGGATCCGGAAACTGGATGAAGAAAAATCTCTCTTTCCAGTGCCTGTGGGAGGTTGGATAGTTGCTCAGGAAGTTAATTCCTGGCTTGACATTGAAAAAGAAAACTTCCTCCTCCTTCATCTTCGGGTAAAAGAATAGTTGGAAGACGGAAGGGCGCAGGGGAATACCATATAGGCGAAAGAATTAGAGGCTAATTGGTTAAGCAGAATCTTGAAGTAGGCTAACACAGACCGGAAGAACTCCGGGACTGGGAATCGAAGACCGCCTTCAAGTTGACCTTTAAAGACGACCATACAGTTGGGTGGGGGTTGATGAGGTCGCTGGCCCGGTTCAGGAAGCCTAATCCTAAGCTCTGCGGGAATCGCATACGTCATTCTCACCTCAACGATGGACGATTGAAGAAGGGTAGAACTCTTCAGTTCATACCAGGGGCTTACACCCTCTTTCGAAGCCATTTGATGAGAAAAAGGTGATGCAGAAGGGACGACGGAACTTACTTGGATCAAGAAAACGAAGACAAGGAGGACTCCGGAAGCTAAAGGACGAGAGAGAATAGATGAAGGCAGACGATGAAAGAGGAAATCGCACAGTCGTTCTGCGGCGGCTGCTGTTCTTGTATATATCCTGCACCCTAGCCAAATATCGCCGTCCGATCAGGCGGTGAAAAATAAGCGGGAGCCGCTGGCGATCGTCCGATGAGCTCGCCCATCCAAGCAGATTTGATACATCATGATGATGAGCTTTCCTTAATGACACCTCGGAAATAATACCCACACTTTGACAACGCATTACGGCGGAAGCAGTATGGCCATACATAGTATTCATCATGGGAGCCACGTGGGTCATCATCCCGTCACCTCAATCAATAACAAGTGGTTGGCCGCATCATCAGCCCAATTCTGACTGGACTCGCATTCGACACCCGTATGGGCCTAGTCAGTCAAGTCCACGCTCCCTGCGACAAGGCTTGTAGCATATAAAGTGAGCAGATCGTGGTTCACCGAGCCGGTTCCCTCTATTCGGACTTAAGACCCCAACCTTAACTTCTGATCACTTTGGTCCTGAGCCGAGTCCATCCGCTCGGGCGAAAAGCCCACTAAGTCATTCGAAGTGGCCCCGTATGAACTCTCTTCTCCAAGCACTTCCGTACTCACTTGGAGAAGCCACCATCGGATGCTCCATTCGGCTCGGTGTGAGTGAACTACCGAATCACCCGCTCGGCTAAACCACTGACCAAATCACCCATTCGACTGCTCGCCAGGTCCTAGTCTTCGAAGCCCATAGGCCGGGAGCTATATCCTATCACATTAAGCTGTAATTTCCCCGAACAGGTTCAATTCGCAGATCACACTACATCTTAAAATCAGCCAGCATACCAGATTCAATTGCTCAACAAAATTCATTCATAAGGAAGGAACCTATTACATCTATTACATTTATTGTTAATAAAGAAAACACACTACTAGTTATCGGAAGACGACTCCTTGGAAATAGGTTTGATTTATTGCACCGCCGCTGACACCTCCCAGGATAGCTTCGACAGGTAATGTTGAGCGGCCGCTAAGGATTCCCCCACATACTCGCCTATCACGTTGTCGCGCTCCTCCATGTCCTTGAGGACGGTCCGAAGCCGTTGAACTTCCAACTTCGCTTGAACCGCCGCGTTTCGGCCCATCTCGCCATTTCTTCCGCTACCCGTGCTCGCCTACGCAGCACGCCGATCAAGTCTCCATATCCGCCTGAGGGTCAGGATGTGTAGTTGATCCTGCGTCAGAACCGCTGCCTTCGCCCTCCATGATCACAGTTTTCCTGGACGATAACCCTCTGCGCCAAGAAGAAAGGAGAACTTGCACGATGTGCTCCCCAGCCACTTCCCCTCTTCATTTATATTCCCCAGCGAGGAATCGAAGAGGGTAGTGACAACTGTGTGAGATTAAGGATCAGCCGTCCGATCCGCACACCCTTCGAAACAGATCTATCACCTCTCAATAACCATGCTCCTGTCCCCTCGAATACCTCGCCCGCACGCCCTTATTAATGATGCCTCGTAAATGATACCACCACGTCAGCAACTCCCCCGGCCACACGCTAAGCCATGCTGGTAAGCATATCACCTGCCCGGGGCACTACTTCTCTCCCCTGTACATGCAAATATGGTCCGCTTGCACATGGATCTGCTTGGGCTCGGACTTGACTCACGTCCACCCAATCACTGGTCTAGTAAGTCGAATTCACATCTCCTTCGACTAGACTAGCGGGGAGGCTTGTGTTATGGTCGTAAGGGTTTAGGCGAGGTTAGTCAAGTCCAAAGGGGCTAGTATAGGCAGGTCCTTCGGCACTTCACACCCTAAGACGAAAGGGGTCAATTCCGGATCCTGTTAGCAGGTATGATCTATACCTTCCCTTGGGGGGGAGCAGGTCTTAGGCTCCATCGCCTCTTCCAGCACGTCGGCCCGAGCCGACTCCACCCATACGGGCATAAGGCTCCGCAGTCTCCCCCTTTACCCTTAGGCTCCACCGCCTCCTCCAGCACGTCGGCCCCGAGCCGACTCCACCCATTCGGACACGAGGCCCCACGGCCTCCTCCCGCACTTCAGCTCTGAGCCAATTCCTCCCATTTGGATGCGAGGCTATACCGCCTTCCTCTTCGCCATTACTTCGGCTCCGAGCCGACTCCCTCCACGCGGACACAAGGCCCCATGGCTTCCTCCCGCACTTCGGCCCCGAGCCGAATCAGTCCATTCGAACGCGAGGTCTACCGAGTCTTATTCGAAACAGTTCCGCGTGGGTTTTCCCCATTTTCCAAGGGTCACTCCCCCATCATTAGTTGTGAATGTTCTCAGGGCTCTTCTACAATTCATCATAGCAAGGCACGTGCTTGACAGGACTCCCTCTTTAATGCAAGTCAGCGATGGGACATATCCGCTGACCATACCATACCATGCCCTCTGCCACATTCATAATGGTGATGGAACCTCAATCACATCCATGATGTGACACAACGCCTTCGACTTACATAAAAGGTTAGCTTCGTGCTGAGGAAGGTACGCGCGCAAGAGCACTCTCACACTTTCCCTTTACTCTCGATTTTCCTTCTCCTTCTTCCTCCTCAGCAGCTAACTTAGGCATCGGAGTGGTCGCGCCAGGGACAACCCCTGACCTTCCTTCTCACGTGCTTTGTGCTTGCAGGAACCCCCCTTCTCTTCACCTTCGTCCCAGCTAGCTCCCGCGAGGTACTGTAGAGCGAGCTGCATATTCCGGAAGTGGATCTCAACAGGAACAGTACCAAATAAATAAAAGTACTTTTTAAAATTAAATAAATATGAAATTATATGGGAAAAATAACACCTACTCAAACTAAATAATAATACATAGTTGAATAAAAATATAGCAGCTTGTTAAACTAAATAAAGATACATTAAATTAAATGATAACACATGATTATTATCTAGGGAGCATGCACATTTTGTAAATAATTAAAATTTCAAATATGTTTTCGCATATACAATGATAAATCAGACAAGGAAAAGGTGCTTTTTTAATAAAATTAAAAGAATTCCCCGTAAGATATTTTGTACCAAAAGTATTTTTTAGTAGCTAGTAATTGTTATAATATGAAATTTTTAATTATTTTATTTTAATCAAAATTATTATATATAAAATATTATTATATTAAAATATTTTTTTATCAATTTAATTAAAATTATTTAAATTTTATCCTAATTATTGTAAATTAATCAAAATCACTTGAAAATAGTTAGTTGCTACGTAGTTATGATTGAATTTTAAATATTAAATATTAAATTTTAAAACTTTTAATGTTAAATATTATTATATTAAAATATTTTTATTAACTTATTCAAAATTATTTAAATTTATTAAATTATTTAAATTGATTAAAATTAGTTTAAAATAATTATATGAGCTACTTAAATAGTTGTTTACGATTATAGTAGTTACTAAATGGTTATTATAATATTATAATAATATTGTATTAATTATTATATGTTATAACAGTTACAAAGTTACATGTTATAGCAGTTAATTGTAATAACTACAATAACATTGAAAGTAAAGTACAAGTTGTAATAACTACTTTATAGAGGTTATGTGTTGTAATAGTTAATTTTAACTGTTATAATAACATTGAAAGTAAGGTACAATGTTGTAATAGTTATAAATAAGTTATAGTAATTGCTAAAAAAATATTGAAAGTAAGAGTATTTTTAAGATGAAATATATGATGGGAGTGTCTATTTGACGATTCCTTAAATATAGATGTACTTTGATTTTTGCCCAAGGACTAAAATGTAATATATTATATTTAGTGATATTAGTTGGTTTTTGTGTTAAATTAGTCTATCTGAATATGTTAACTGTTATATTACAATGGTCATTCAATTCTGGATGAAATTAATAGTATTATAGTTGAAATTTATTTTTTAAGAATTCTTTAGTACCAAACGTTAATTATGTGAATGGTGATTCACTTATAGATGCGCTTCTTAATTATCCAAGAATTCGAAGAAAATTAAGCATATAATTCTCCCAAGCAACAAAAATCTTTTATTGCATATAATTCTTCGAACAACAATCATGAAATATTTTCGTGCTAAACAAAATTAAAATTCGAACAAAAACATCTTCCACAAAATCAAAAGGACAAATCGGAGCCAGAGAATTAAGGTACAATTCGAACGTGAAAATAAATTAAGCCGGCGGACGAAGAGCTTTCGAATCGAATTAATGCTAGTTTGCGAGACCAGCCTTGAGCTTCTAGATGGTGGCAACGTTGGTCTTAAACGACTTCACAAGCACCTCGTCGTCGACGCTGCTGGCGAACACGGTCTTAGGAACCGACACGGTGTCGGCATTGGTGCTCCCGAAGGCAGAGACGGTGACGACGGTGCTCTCGGAGTTGCAGTACTAGTAGTGGATTAGCCCTAGGAGCATCTGCAACGCTGCGTTAAACGACGTTCAAAACGCATTATAACGCCTCGGTTGAACAGGCATCGCGTTGCGGCACGTTAAAAACTTTTAACGCGTTCAGAGTCGTGAACGCGTTTTAACGCGTTGTGGTGGGGTCCACGTGCGTATTAAATTAATTTTGCGGAGTTCTGCGGGTGGTAGTCGATCAACTGATCGACCACCACATGGTGTGGTCGATCAGCTGATCGACCACCACATGGTGGTCGATCAGCTCATCGACCACCACATGGTGGTCGACCAGTGGTCGACCACCATGGTGGTAGTTGCCTTAAGCCGTTGGGTTGAGCCGTTGGATTGAGCCGTTGGATTTCAGAAAATAACCGTTGGATTTATGGATTGAGCCGTTGGGATTCAGAAAGCCGTTGGATTTTATATAACGGCTATTTTAACGGTTTTTTTTCTATAAATATCTAATCTGTTTCATTTCAACTCACTCTCCAATTCTATCCTCTTTAGTCTCATTCGAAATGGATGAAAATAATAGAAGTTTTGGAGCTCGAAGTCCATATGAACCGCATCCAACACAAAATCCCCAAATTCCACCAAATTATCAATACCCATATCCATTTCCAAATATGTCATTTCCTCCACAAAATCTTCAAAATTTCCACGGTTTTGGAG